>NW_008600477.1:1819-5358 GCF_000691845.1 Merops nubicus
ATGACAATACAGAGTCGTATAAATTTAATTCTGCAAGTTCACTGTACTAAGAGTGACGTGAACATGCATTACCCTGCTGTTAAGAGCTGCTGACCAGGGATAGGATTAAAGGGATAGAATAGTAGTCTCATTCCTCTTACAAAACAGAAAGAGGCAAATACATCAATAGATGTAAACATTATGACAGTAGAAAGCAGAGAAGCTTCTAATTAAACTAAATATATTTTCAAGAAAGAAACATTTTGCTTTTCTATGAAGTCTTGTGTCCTGCAGATGGAAACCTAATGACTGAACACAGCCATTACAGGGTCAGTTCTCAGGTGCAGCAACACTTGCTCTCTTTTGTCAATATATTGGCAATGATCCATAACTCACCCAGAGTGCAACATGACAGCACAATTTGTTTTCCCAGTATTACCAAATGCCAGTGATGTGGTTTTTTTTTTTTTTTTTTTTTTTTTTTTTTTTAAAAAAAGGAAGCAGTAGGCACTACATTAAAACTCAATCATTAGACACAACACTTTAGCTTGTGTGGTATTAAACTTCAGGGCTTTTTGGAAAACTCTTCTTGAATGACCACCCAAGAAAATAATATATCACAGGTATGAAACAGACAGGTTCCTGTCTCCAGTAAAATTGCCATAATTGACAATTTCAGTAAGTATATGAGGATATGTGGAAAAGATCAAAGGATATTATCTACGACCTATGTGAAAATAACTTCCAGACTCTGTTAAACAGCAGTGGTACATCACGTGTAGCCAATGAAATCAGTCTTGAAAACAGAAAACAGGTAGATTTGCTGATCTGTTTGAGGTCTCAAAAACCGCTACAGATTTCACTGGTAAATTAAAAAAAAAAAAAAAGTTTAAGGAGACCACCATGATTTTACAGGTTTTATTCATAGGTCTTCCCAGGAGAACCTCTGGAGAGAATTCTCTCTCTAAAAATCATAACTGGTACTGATCTCAGAGGCATTTTAAAAGCCAAAGTGATATGATGTTCTCTTTATAAAATGTCTATGGTCTATCAATGCCTTTACAATACATATCGTATTGAAATAACCTAAGTGTACTCCTGAAAAAACCTGATGTCCAACTTGCTGTTGGGTGTGAAGAAAGAAACATTAGACTTGTGTGGTCAGAATAGTATTACAAAAGTTGGAAGCAAAAATTTAAATTCCAGCAGTGCTAAACAAGCTATTTCAACTCTTAGTGAGACTGACATATAAAGGAGGATGCAAGAATACTACAAAAATACTACAAAATCAATGAAACATTAGCTCTTGCTATAGGTATTGCTGCATTTTAGCTCATTAAACGCCACTTTAGGGCTCATGGCACTGACAATCAGTGTGACAATCATTGTCACCATTAGCACTGTCAGCAGTAAGCACTTTACCCTTCCAAAACGTTGTGAGAATATCATCCAGCTAGCCTTCCTCAACTCCTCAGCTCCTGGAAGGACCAAAGTAGTATTATTCCCATTAAATGGACAGTAAAACTAAGAAAAAATTATGGTGAACAACTTGCTATGCAAATAGAATTCAGATAGTTCAATACTGAAGAGAAATATAGTTCCTTCTCTACTATACCATCAAACACCATTATGTTCTTTTGATGGCATTTTTTTGTTAAGGCACTCTTAGCATACAATGGCTAAAGAAGAAATTATCAACACATCTACAGAGCTAGAAAAGGCCATCTTCCAGAATAAGATCTTAGTAAAGTCTTCCACAACAAGTATTTTATGCTTTCTTTACCGTTTTAAGTCGCATTGAAATGCAACTTAAAGTTTTACTGAAAAATCAGCATAGCCTCCTATTTATACTAAATTATTTATTACAGCTATTTTTACATCCTCTGATGCTGACAGTCTCTCAACAACTCTTTTCTTGCAGTATTGATCAGACTAATTAAGCCAATATTGTAACTTATACTGCACAGGAAGTTAACAAGCCCCTTTTACTCTAGGGACTGATAAAAACTCAACATGATTGAGATCAATTCTGATTAATATTACACCTGCTACTAGAAAGGGTTATCTTGTTGAAAATGAGAGGTCTAATGAAAGTACTACTGACTTTTTTTTTAAAACCTAATTTAGACCAAGCTTAGATATTGACCTTAAAGAGCTTGAGAAGTTAATTCATTTCTACAGTCTACATTAGCAATCCTTATGTATAGGGGAAAAAAACCCCTAACACAGAAGCTCAGAGGCAAATATGTCCTAGTGATTATGAAATGGCCAAAAAGATGACTGTGACAAAAAATAATGAAGTGAACCACATTCATTTAACTTTATAATACTGATAGTATTGAATTTCTTAAAAATTATTATTTAACCAACTGCACTGGTACATTCATTTTTCCAATGGAACGTCAAATATTTTTAACATAAATGATGCAAAGTACATAAACCTCATTTTCAAAGTAGCATAATATTCAAACTTACTGAACAGTTAATCCATTGCAAAAAAAAATATGACAGGATGCTCAAAAACATTTGCATACTAGGTGGGGAAGATCAAGATCCCTTAGATCTGCCCAGATCTTCAAGATCCCAAGGTGTGTTAATATTTTTTTATTTGCAGTTTTCCTTCTATACCTTTCCTTTTCCAAGACTCAGTTGTTCAGTGTTAGCAAACTGCTTACAACACAGTTGACTGTCAATTAAAAATAAGATCCTATTTTATTTTTTCAGGTTCTCTCTCAATCTTGTCTTTTTTTTTTTTGGCTGGTGTTATGGATCAGGGAACCTCTGGGCTGAGCTTTTTTTCAGGTAAGTGAAAAGGAAGATAAAAAGGATATTTTTACTCTAAAAGCCTTCTCTAGTTTCTCAGTTTTAGCCAAGATTCAACTATTACAGGGATGGATATCTCTCTCATGCCACCGGCATAGTTGTGGCACCTTGAAAAGCAGCTTGGCTCTTGGAAAGTTAGCAGCAGTTTATTTCCTTGCAGTAGAAAGGGTAGAAAAGGAAGGAGTGCAGTGAGCATGTAAATATCATATGAAGGTGTTCCACCACACAGGGAAAAAGTTACTGATTTTGAGTAGTAGTAACAGCTCAGCCCCTCCTGGAGGCATGGCAACATACACTTGAAATCAGCTCCTGTACTCTTGCTCAGAAGGAAGTGAACTGCGACAAAATTGGAGGTCATGCAAACAGAAATACCAAAGTATTACATCCAGGTCTATCTGCCTTGAATGTTGCTTTCCAGTGGGTATGGTGACCAGAGATGTCATCACTTTTAAGAAGTCTCAGAAAGAACAATTTCTCTAACTGTTCTCTATTATGAGAAATTATGTGCTAGATGAGGATTACTAGACACTTGTAACCCTGATATTGTCAGGGACATGGTCTTGAATCTTGTTTATCTCACAATGCTTTTATAACTGAATAGAAATAGCTTTAGTAACAATTCCTGTTTGAATTGTAACTCTCTCAAACAGAAGAAATAGATGAAAATGCTCTACTTCATATATGTTACTTTCCACAGACACCCCAGGAAGACACTTTTCACTCTGCAGACTTCAGCA
>NW_008600477.1:5389-25892 GCF_000691845.1 Merops nubicus
GAAGACAAAGACTTAGCTGCTGTTTTGTCTGATAAAAATGACCCCAAATCCTAAAGGTCAGATCTAAATATTCATAAAATCAAGGGTGATAGAATGTGAGGTATCCCTTCAGAATGCACCATTGAGCAATATTGTGCTGTACTTAGTAGAATGCATTACAAGACAGGTGACCCATGAGACAGACACAAATGCCCTTGCCATAACAGACTTCCAATACAAAAACCCTCCCAACTCCCCCAAGGGACAGAATGGCATACTGTAAATAGGTTGACAAGCCTGAGAGAATAGAGGAGCATTTTCACAGCCATTTGGTGAGACAAGAGCCACTCATCCAAGAGCAACAGAAAAGTTCCTCCAAACAGAAAGGCATGGTTACAATGCTCATAACTGTTCGACCTTTGCAATAATTCATTACTCTGCTGCTAAATCAAGTTGTCTTGCATGTCGCTTACTCATGGAGTGAGTCAATCTTGATTTTCCTAAATCAAAAATATTTCTGAAATGTGTTAGAACATGACATTCTATTCTGTTAAATCTTCAGAAAGAAAATGTCTCCTTTTGATGGAGAAACTTAGTTATGCTTTATTGCTAGAGCATTATGTTACTAATTGTGACAGGGGAGTTCCCACAACACTGTATAGAACACTTTGATAGTTATTTCTTTGCTACAAAATACAATCCACGTTTTCAGAGAGCAGTAAATGGGAGTCCTATCCAACTAGTTCCTTGAAGAATGTGCAGAGAGTGAGCTTCAATTAGATTCACTGCAATCCATACAGATTTTTTGAGGCCCTCCTACAAGTTGAATCCCACATTCCATTTTGAGAGTAGTAGAATAAATTCAGTGCCCTCCTCCTTGTTTTCTTCCTCCTGTATCTAAACAGTGCTAAACAAGATGTGCATAAGGGGAGAAATTAAATTTAGGAAAGCTATTTCTACTTCCTATTTCCTCCATCATCTTAATGAGCACTTAGTTGGCAAGTGACTTGGACATACCCGGATGCCAGCAGAAGTACAAGCTCATCATTCTTTTAAATTATTTTCATGCCTCTAAGCCCAGAAAATAAGCCAAGTGATTCCCAGCAGTACCAGGGTGTCAAATGACTAACTAAAACAGAGAACTCAATGGGCTAATGTGTAATTAATTATTTTTAGCTAGTCTTAAAATGTACCTAGAATGAAATTGAGACAATTAAAATCACAGTAAAATCACAATAAAAGTGAACATGTACAAACTTTATGAAAGCATATCTTCTTTTGTTACTGTCCAGAAAACAGAAGTTATTTGTACCTATTGAAGAAGATATTCACAAGTACCTTCTTTACTTTATATACTTTTGGAAATGCTGCACAATATACTTTTATAATATTTGATTTACACTGAAAAGATTCTCTCCTCACTTGTGAAACGGTGTCAAAAACTTACCTGTCAAACACAGACCTGTTTCAACCATAATGTAGAATCACAGTTAAGCACAGTAAAGCAGTTTGATTTAGAAATTTATCTTGATTTATGCTTCCTGGGGTCAGTTGCTCTGGAAAACTGCAATTAGTTCCTGAACAATATGAATCTTGTGAATCCATCCCTTGTGACGTATCATCACATAGGGGACAGAGTGGGAAGAAAGAAGACTTGACTGAAATATCTTTGTACTTTTCCTACATGTCAAAGCTAAGTAAATCCTTGGGAACATATCAACAGGGAATAATGTGAAATCATTCCAGAGTTGTATAAGCCCCTTCCAATCAAAATTCAGAACATCAGAAAGTTTGGAAATCTTAAGTTTCTATTGTTTAGAATCTTGTGTAGTGATTGTGTTGTAATTTAAATGCACCCCAGATATTTTTGTAAGAGAATGTATCATTTCACATGGTTGTTATCCATTTGGCCAATAAAAAAAAAAACAAAGAAAAAGGTTTTTTTTCACCTTGATTCTTGAACCAAAGGACTTCCTGACTAATATTTTTTTTTACCTTGCCTGTACATGGTTTGGTAACTTCAAAGGACAAGATCCTATTTAGTCTTTCATATTTTTCTCTACTCTATAGCATATTAATATTATTACAATGAGTATTAGAATTATTTTTTAATCTTTGCTTTGACATTTCATGTGTTCCAAGTTAAACAAAATGAGGGTATACATCATACAACAAATTGCTCTGGATGTTGCCATAGGCAGCACAAAATAAGTAATATACTGATGCTACCAAACATGATTTTGTAACTGACCAGCAACACTTGGCAAGTTCCAAGGGAAAAAGCAAAATTAACAATAGGTATGGCATAAAGTTTCTGGCTAGCTCCACAGCTAATGAACATCACTCAAGGAACAATGAACATCATATCAATCAGCCTTCACTGATTTCTGATGACCTAGCCCTTCATTTTAGGAAATATCTGTGTTTACACAGAATATCAAAAAGGTGTGAAGTATTGTAAAGCTTTAGCTGTTCAGAAAATACTCACTCTGCAAACAGTCAGCATTTAGGAGATCTTGGCACTTCTCATGGCATTTGACACCACATTCAGTGCATCTCATGCCTTGTCTGGCTATGCCCCAAAGTAGACCTTCACATTCATAACAGTATGTGGGGGTTGTAGCTGTCCAAACTTCAAAGTTATGAGGTGTAGTTGATGATATTGGATAAATCAAAGCCTGCAATGTCTTCTTGAAGACATGTATTTTCTGTTGAGTAAGAAAAAAAAAATATATCAAGACTTCAGTTGAAGTATTAATAAAAGTGAACTGGAGTTGATTATGTGTCATTACACTTACAATGTTACGTAACATCAGAATAAACATAGAAGTATGAGCTAATTTGCAAAATGCTGCTTTTTATATTTTGAGGTAGAAATTTAAAAATTCATTAGCATTACATTCATTGTTGCATTTTAAGTAACCATTTAACACATTACTTCTGAATATTTAAATACCTCCTACAGGAACTTAGATACACTGCACAAAATAGAGTTTGATTATATACAGTGCTATTCTTTAATACTTAATGTCTGTATAATCTCCTTAGCAGATAGAAATGGGCCAATTTCATGGTTCCATTTTGTCTGTATTCCTATAATAACATACACACTACTTCCTTTTTAAGCACCAAGATGCTTTCTACAATAAAGAAGAATGATTCATACTCTCAAAAATGCACACCCATTTCTTGGACCGTTTTGGCTTAGGACCCATGACCAGCTCTAGCAAAACAGCAATTATTGTCTACTCACTGATTAGTACCGTAAACAACCTGAATCTCAGCTCCTTTGTGCTTAATAAGGCGAAAATAAATCAATCCCTGAAGTTTTGTGTACAAAACATAAGATTGTATGGCCACAATGGCCTGGTTTGTTTATCCAAGCTTTGTTTTCAGGCACCCAGATCTAAGTCCACTTGATTTATTTGGAATAAGAAGAAAATCAGAAGCCTGAGGCAGCACTCAGCACCACACAAAAATATGGCCTTCGGGTTTTTTTGTTTGTTCGTTTTATTTTTCACAAAACGTGCAAATGGCTGATATGAATGTTTTACAAAATGTAGACCTCGTCCTTTATAAAGTAATAATTATTGTCTTTTAGAAAGAAGAAACCATACTAAAAGAGGTAGCCCAGTGGGAAGCGGGATATTTCTGAAAGCCTGTCCATCCTACCATCTCTTCTTGTGCAAATATATTACAAGGTAGCTCTAATGCTGACTGTGTAGCTGTAGCAAGTGGCAACAACATTTTGGAATTGGTGTAGTTTGTCCATATGAGCTTTAAGGTCAGTGCCACAATTCACATAGTATAGAAAGCAAGGCTAACCTATTGGGGTAAGCATTTGTAAATGTTCCCATAATTTTAATAGTCAGCTGTTGTAAGTACATGCCAAATGCAAGTTATTAGCCTAACAACACACGGACGAGCTCTTAGTTTTATGTATCTGCATCTCTGCTCAAACATGTGAGATATTGCATTAATAATAAATTATCTGATAAAAATAAAATACTTTTTTGTGTACGTATCTGCGTAACGTTGCACAATCAGAGCCATCAATCAAAAAACTTCTGTTACTATAGGAAAAGCATTATCATGTAGCCATAAATCTACTAATTCATAGGTTTAAGCACTATAAACAACAAAAATGTTAAGCAGCTTAGGCTGCAGCAGCTCTTATTGACATTCATAGTTACACACTAAAAGCAACATCCATCCTGTGAAGCCTTTGCAAAAAAAATACATTTCATGGACTTTTGATCCTAGCTCCTCTGAGAACACTATAGAACTGAACTAAGAAAAGACGCTGATATAACAGGAAAGACTAAAACAAATATTGAATTTTCTCCAGGGTTCTTTCTTAGCCCATCCTAGTCAATTAGCCATCTAGTAACTCCCCTGAAAGCAAGCAAAGGTCTACACTGGTTTGATTTGTAAGACCCTTGGATGGACCAGGCTAGTCATGACCATCTACCTTGGAAAACTGCATATCTGTGCATTTCTCCACCCTCTGCCTTCCATGTCACAGCTTACCAGCTACAGAAATCAGAAAGAAAACTTCAAAAACAAGATAAAGTGAATTTATGCAGCTTGTTGAGGAATCATGTTTCTTTGAAGATTCCTTTGCAGATTACACTCTTGCACTCCTTGAACTCTAGTAGTATCAGTACAAATCCTTCTCTTTCACCCTGTTCAGTGTCACTGTTTTATTCACAGTATAAGTAATTTTACAATTTTGCCAGTAACTTTCATCTGTTTCTGAAATGGCAGTAAGTAATGAAATGGCACAGCTCAACAGGCCTTGAAATAAACAGCTGAGGGTGAATGAAGTTTTCAGCAGAAAGATACAATTTGTAGATTGGTTTTGCTGCAGAACACAATTTTTCCCCTGTTGTTAATAAAGAGAGCTAGAATTATAAGGGAGAATTTTATTTATCTTACTGTCTCAGAGCTTTAATTCCTAATATTCTTCTCTGTTTAGATGCATCTATTATATGCATTCACTGAACTCGGCATGGCAATATTTAGCACTGTTAATGTGTCAGAGGACTATTTATTTACCTGCTTATCCTCTGAAGTAAAACTATTCTGTCATTCTGTCATGTATTACTTCAGATATTTTTTTCATGTCATCAAGGTATTATTTTTCACAAACTTGCAGCTCTGTCTTTTTGTTCAGCAAAGGAATTAAATGAATGCATAGCTGAAAGTGTATCTTTAAGCATTAATGATGTTAATACTTTGACACTATTTAAAATGTCTTTGGATCAATGCCTGACAACACAGGAACTCACTGGGTCATGAATGTGTTATACCAGAAGGAAAGCAACGTTGGGTGGCAAAGCTCAAAGCATTTAACTGCAGGTTTTAATTTTTGGAGTAAGCAATGTTCGATTTTTAATAAAAGGCATTAGTTCAAAGAATTTCCATATTGGATTTAATCAGCCAAATAACCCACTTCCAGCACAGTCACTAATATTCCCTCCAGAAAAAGCTGAGGGAGAGTAAAAACCAGAAAAGGTCTTAATCAGAGGAATAACTTGCCCAAAAGGGATTTTCTTCTTTAACTCTCACTGGTGACTGCACTTCTTCATCTGGTTTTGTGGAGAGTATCTGGAGAGTTCTTATATGCCTGAAAATGTCTGGTTTTGTTTTCAGATCCTGCTCTACTCTGTTTCAGTGATGCCTTAGGGCATTAAGTTCTGCTGGCTACTTACAGACCAAGTAGAAAAATATTACCTTTCACTTGCTTTAAATATCTTGCAAGTGGTTTTACTAGCTGTACTATTACAGTTATCCTTGGAAGAGAAACTACTTCCCTTTATTATGTTTAGTGAGGGCTGGCATAAGACAGGCTTCTCTTATTCACCTCTTCTCTGAATTAGCTTTTTACATTTTCTCATCAAAAGAACTTTTATGTATCTAATATTTGTTGTCTGCCTTTGGACTTAATATTTTTATTTAAAGATTTCCTAAAGAAATATATATTTCTGGTACCAAATCTCTCATACAGCCTAGTTCAAATGGAGGGTAAAGAATAGAGTGGCATAAAAATACATCCAACTTATTTTTCCCTTTCCATTTCTCCTGAATCATAGTTCACTAGTTTCTCCTGATTGACAGCAAGCATTGGAGAAATGTTTGCAATGAGCTGTCCACTGTGATTTGCTGTCTTCTTTTTTTCCTCTGAATAGTACCACTTAAGTCAGAATCTATAAGTGCAGTTCAAATTATTCTTTCTTGTTCTTAATTTGTTTGCGATCAATATTATCTCCAAAATGTGCAACTTCATCCTTCCAAAGACAACCTGGCAGTTTCTGCATGAAAGGAGGCATGTAAATGAGTAATTGAACCTGTATTTATTGTCATAAAATGTAGTAATACTTATAAATGGCTTCACTTGTTTGTTTAGTAGACATCTTTTTAGTAAAGCATATGGAGTATATCAGGGTCTTTTACCCAATTTAGATATTTTTATAGCAGCTATAACACAGATGGAAAAAGACTTTCACCACTTGCATGGCATAAGCTTGTTCTCCACAATTTTACCTCAGCCTTTAACTTCAAGATTCCATAGTTCTTCATTCTATCAATCTTTGTTGCCATTTTGAGATACTAGAACTACTGCTTCTGCTGAGAGATCATTTCAAACACCAACTGTTTCCTACCTCATCACTCCATCCCTCAGCAATACCAAATCGTTTCTTTATGAGTACAAGCACAAGAAGTTCACTATAAATCAATGAAGAGTACACAGTTATATGCCTGTGTAACTGTGCCATTGGTTTCAGTTCCCAGAATATCTATCAACACATTCTGCTCTTCCATTCTTCTACTCTGGAGGCTTAACAGCTGTGTAAGAAAAATGCAACACAGTTTTTTTTCAATGTAGGATATATTCTAGAAGGCTGTTTGCACTAGCAATTTAAGGAACACAAAAGAGGCCTTTATTCTTTAAGATTAGTGCGTTTGCTAAATTCAGTCATGTAAATCTGCTTACATCACACTAAATATTCCTGAAAAAAATGGCAACTGTTGTGTTTTTGGTTAAATAAATTTCTTTTGCAAAATATAAGTGACCTGTAAGTGGAGCACCACAACAAACAGCTTTCACTTGGTAGAAAAGTATGATCTTTTTAAAAGATTCCCCTGACCACTTCTTGTAGGAGTTAAGTATTTCTTCATCCAGAATCATGGATGCTATCGGCAGGACTTATATCTGCAAAATCTCATCATAACCCTGTTTACCTAGAAGGACTAGAGGAAAAAAATGTGAACCACAACAACCACAGACAGAAACCTTCCTGGGAAGTCCTGTCATTCTGTAGTTGTACTTGTGGTGTGATGTAGAGAGACAGATGCTGAAAGACTGGAAGCAAAGTGTGGTTCATACGGACAATTTAAAATAAAAGGTTTCTCCAAGTAACTGCTTTGTAAAACAAAGGTTTCTTGCTTAGTCTCTTCTGACTGTCACAGATGTGAGTCAGCAGAAGCAAATCTGATCTTGCCACTGAACATCAGGCAGCAAATTCAGCTCAAGATCCCTGAAAGTTCCTACACAATAAATGAAACGTTTATATACTCAGTTTTATCCAGTTTAGAATGTCTAAGGCTGAAATAATTTCTACAGAGCTTTGAACAAAAATTTATCCATTATTTAAATCACTGAAACCTGCCATTGAAAGCACATACCATTTCATCATTGTTTATGGAGGTCCGGATGAGCATGGCCATGGAAATACCAGATTTTCGAGCTGCAAGTGTCTGTTTAAAGCAAACACAAATCTGTTAAAAATTATACTATTGACTCCAGTTGTTGAATCTAATGAAAGGCAAGTACTGCTTGGTTACATTATTGGATTTAAGCAAAACTGTAGGAGTGACAAAAACTTTTAGTTAATGTTTGCAACATACAACTTTTAAGGTTTCAGTACCTAAAGCAAGCACACTTTCCATCATCATTACCGTTTCTTCCAGCAGTGCCTAGCTGAGCTGCCATTTCTAATATAAAAACTGTTATTCAGAGGTTTATGAATCACTGTTTTTTTAAACCACAGGCTGTCACTGTTCTTCCGCTTTGCCAACCAAATTAATGTGGTACAAGGATAAGCATCCTGCCCTAATTTGGGCACTGTCTGTGCCTGCAGCAACATGGGAGATCATTTTGCAATAGTCTTACAGTTCAACTTGTCAGTCTGAATAATTTTTTTAACTCACTGAGCATTTTTAAACTGTGTGTATGTATAAAATGTTACTTGTCTTAAATAAGAAGTCTTTGGGGAATCTAAAAATAATATTTTCCTTAAATACAATATTCATTCAATACTATGATTAGCTATATGGAGAAACACACTAGTTCCTAAATGGAGGAATTCTGTCTAAACCTGTTCTCTTTTGTCCACATGACATTATGTGTATATAAACACCTCCCAGTTCCAAAGACTATGTCCTACATTGTAGAGACAATCTCTTTTGTATTGTACACACAAAGGCACTCAAAGTATTTTTAATATACAATAAACAAGGAGATTTTGTCTTACTGCAGTATCCCTGTAATTTAAATGGTTCCTTGAGAATTAGAGAGTATAAAGAGAACCTTGGGAAATGAGTTCTGTGTGTTTTCTAAGCAACATTTCAATCCTGAGTATTACTTTTGCTATCAGTAGTCCTTTTGGTCTGACAAGCAGGTAAGTTTTATTCCACTGTACAAAATATTAACCATAACACTGCTACGCTACTGTATTTTACCTGTAAAACTGGGCTCATGCATTGTTTTCCACCCTTGTAAATCATCCCAAGTGTGCCTGTGTGCTTGTGCTTTATCTCTGCTCTTCCATAATCTAGCATCTGCTTTGTCATATACTGCCGCCCTCATAGTCTAGCAGCATGAAGATGATCAATTATACCACCTACTAACATTAAGTCTGTTGCTACCTTTGTTGTAAGAATACAGATTTTCAGCTTACTGTGAACTGGGTCTCTGCAGTCCACCATCACAGAGTTATTACAGAAGAAGTCTCCACCATATTTTGCATATGACACCCTTATTCTTTGAAATACTTACTGTGTCAGAAAAAATTTAGGCTTACATGAGAAGAGGAACCACATCATTAATCTTTGGATGGAGACACAATACCAATTTCTTCCCATTTAATCATTTAACCAATAACTGATTTTTTTTTATTGTTATTTAGAATTAATAGATAATTAGAGTTTTAATTTTAAATGTTCACTTTCCCCTGAGAACATACCGATTCAATTTTCAATGAGTTTCCCTTGATAATAATTAAACTTGCAGATAGACACAAAATTATTAATCTTGTCAAACCAACTATAGGGTAAGAAGCCATCTCTGGAATTATTTGATTTGATTCATCACTGTCCTATTACAACTGATATGGAATACAAAGAACGCCCCCTTTTTTCTTTAAATTCAATTTTTTTCTTTAAATTAAAGTCTATGCCATTAATCTGTGGTCAGTTTTCCCACTCTGTTATTAATAAGTAAATGCTTCTGGTTGCTTTGCTGTGATCACCTTTTCCTTCTCTTTCTGTGAATATGGGAAATTCCATTGGTGTGCACCAGTGAGATTGACAAAGTGACAAGGAAGATTTAACAGAGCCCAGCTGTTGTCTTTTCAAACTTTTTGTGACAAAACTTAATGGTACACAACACACACATCAAAGTGAAAAATGGCAAGCAAAAGTGTGTTGAGAACATTAAGACTCAGTAGGGTTTTAGGTTTAAAAATATTCACTTGAAAAGCACCCATCTTCTGATCCCCCTTGAAACACAGGTTTCTTCTCAAAGTCTTGGAAAGTAGCCATTTACATTTACTTGCCTGCAGTGTTTTAGTTTTATAGTTTGGACCTCTAGTCTTCATGTCCCTCATAGTTAGAAATTTATTTGATCCTTTTAGGTCTAAAATATACAACCCTAGCCATTCCAGGCTATAAAACAATGTGTACTATTGTCAGGACAGGAACACAAAGGGCGTAACAACATTAACCTTGAATGTAGGGTAGCAAATGCTACTGTGTTTTGTCCTCCAGCAATATACTGAAGTACCTGAGCCAGCTGGAGAACTGCAGTTTCATGCTATCAGTATACATCAATAAATAGATACTATTCCCTGGGAGAAAAAGTAAAGCAGTGAAGCAGCTTGACCCTGTCATGTGTTCTTGAGGCCCAGTTCTACAAGGGCTACTCCTGGAATCCTGTAGCTTAACTATTTTGCTCCGTAATCAGAAATGTGCCTAAAAGCATAGTAGAGTGTCATATATAAAATAAAGCCTAAAAGGAAACATATATTTAGGTTGTTCTTATTAAAATGCTTGTCATGGTGGAAAGATAATAGAAGAAAGTGATATCTAAAGGGATTTGTGATAAAACAGTACAGTTAACAGTCATTATGGCTTAAATTTACACATATTTCAGTGAAAAAAACCACACTTATCTGTCACTGTCAGAATATACTGTATCTTCAAAAGAAAGCCCATAAATAAAATGTTTCTGTTCTGAAATGTTGCAGTTGGTGAAAATTAACAGACTGAAGCACCGAACTAACACAAAACAATGCCTGCTCTTAAGAATTGAATAAAGCAAGGAGGAGTGAGTATTTTGGAAAAAGGAAAGGAAAAATGCTTGCCAGACTCTTTGATGGGAAACAAGGTGACAAGTTACCAATGTAGCAAGAAACTTTCCCCCCTGTTGCCTTTCTGTTTTTAAACAGTAGCAAGGAAGAAAGGTAAGTGCCGCTATTCCTCTGGAGCCTCCAGAAAGGAGGTCGAAGTTGCCAGAGTATCAAAAGAACAGGGCCAGCAAAACAAACCTGAAGCCTTTTAGTACTCTCTCCTTTAAAAGATACAAGACTTGTTCAGCTGTTTACACTTGCTTATCCTCTCAAACTGACTTAATATACTACCTCATGTCCCCCCTTATGAGAATTTGACCTGCAGAGTGTAAAGATACCTATGTAGGTACTATTACATCATGAACACATGGACAAATTTTAAAAAACACCATCACCAAAGAAAAACCAAAACATCAAAACCAACCCCAATAAGAGAATATGATAAAGCAGAACTTCCGCAGAATTTCATCTATTTCATTTTTATGTTTTTCCAAATCCTGATATAAGATTTAAAATAACTTAGTCAGCTTCATGCTCAAGTCTTTTTAGACACTCTAGTAACTTACATCTACACTGTCTTATGGATTACATTCAAGTACACCTTAGCAGTTTAAATAAATTAATATAATTAGAAGTCATTCTAGTCAAACACTGAAAAGTGGTAAACATAAGTAAAAGAGAATTAGACTCAAGCTACAACTAATGTTAGACGAAAAATTGTGTGGATGAAAGAAGAGTCACCTGCCATGATGAGGGAAAGAAAGCTGTGTCTTGAGCTGCTAAAGCAGCAGGGAGGAAGCAGCAATCAAGCTAACGTTCTGCAACTGGTCATGAATGCTGGCTGTGCTATGCAATACTCATTCCTGTATTCTTAGAGAGGGTTTCAGTTTTTCTGATCTTTTCCTTATTTTTTGTTTTTCTTTCTTTAAAAGAATCTATAGATAGCTATAACCAGGAAAAAAAAAGTTGAAGACAATATATTTGTTACCACTTTACAAATCCTGTTATATTTTTAACCCAATGTAAAAGTTACCCACTAGAGGTGAATCTGTTAAATTAAAAAACCAAAACAAAACAAACCTGTTTTCAGCATTTTAAAACTGCATGAACTGTTTCTTTTTGAGCAAATACAGGTAATTACAGGTAATTTATCAAGGCTGTATTGGATGGGACTTTGAGCAGTCTGGTCTAGTGGAAGCTGTCCCTGCCCATAGGCAGCAGGGACTGGAACGAGATGATCTTTAAGATCCCTTCAAATGCAAACTATTCTATAATTCTATTACGATTCTATGATCACTCTAGACATTCCAGCTTTATTATTTCGAATGACAGATTTGTACTCTGTTGCTTGGGGATGGATGGGAGGAAGGAGGAAGAAATCACTGAGAAGGAAGCAAGTTATTGTCCAAAATTACTTATCCTCTTCCCATAAGTTTTCTATGAAAAAAGTTAACATCAAATCCTGAAATGTTCAACAGAACCACAGTATCAAACCCAGAAAACAGATCTAGAAATGAAATGGCAACTCAGCTTAACTACACAATCATTACAGGACATCAAAGTAATACTTTTTTCTTCATATTTGTTTTCACAGCACAGACACAAGAGCATGCCCTGTCCAACTTCTAAGATTATTCCAAATACTAAGGTTAGTCAGAAATGGCATGAAAAACAGCAAAATGAAACAAGTTCATCAATATTTCCTTAATTTCCTCACTACTAATTCTTAACTACTGGAGAACACAGGTATGAAATAAAGGAAAGTAATCATATTATTACAATTTCTATTTAGTAGAATTAAAAAAAAAAAAAAAACAAAACCGAAATATACAAATGCTCTTTGATTATTTTAATAGTTTATCTATATAATGTAAGAATATTAATCTATTTAATCCAATTTGTTTATTAATGATTCAAGGAGTTAAGAAAATGGACTTCAAATAGCAGATTTAATGTAAAATAGTCCAGATATTTTTCTTTTATCTAATGATTACTCTGACAATGTACAAATCCTAAGAATACAGCACTTGCAATTTATATGAATGTCTTCAATCTTAAAAAGAGTGTAAACAACCATAATTCTAGCTTCTGTAAATGCTTTTGTCATCAAAACAGTTACATAAAAAGAAGTATCAGTGCATTATTGTTTCAGCTGAAATGGGCAGCTGTTTCATGTGGTGTGTTCAATTCAACAGTATGAACCAAGGAGACTGTTTTATAACAGCAGCAAGGATTCACAAATTATTCTTATGTTCTTATAATCAAACGGTAAAGCTAAGTAATAGTTCCCAAATGATCAAAAGAGGAAATTTGCATGATTACAGTGATTGTATAGTATAAAGTCACCTTTAAATCAAATGAAACCAGGAATTTTCTAACCAGGAGTTTCCATAACATTTGAAATGATAACTTTCGTTAAGAGAAGCAAAGAGTAAAGCACAGTAAAACAGAAAAATAGAGTAACACTTTTGTCTATGACTGGGTAGATCACCACACCTATTTGGACATCATGATTTGAAGTACTGCTAATCTCTAGTGTAATTATTGCTATTCTTCTCCTTAGTTGTAGTCCCACACCAAAAAGGGAGTCTATTTGCACTAGTCTTCTTCCTGGTTCCACATTTAACGGAGGTCTGTTAAAGCTCTCTGTATCATTATTCAAACAGCTCTCCATATTGTTACTCCACTTGAACAATCATTTTTCCTTTCACTGTCTTTCACTCCTATGTTAGATATATTCTGCTAGAACTCTAATAATGACCCAAAGTGAAGCTCACAACTGCAGCAGAGAGAACTATTCCTGTAGATGAATTTTGACTGCCTCATCCTCTCTAACAACTCAATCCAAAACAATCAGGGAAAGCAGACTCCTAATGAATTAGTAAAAAAAAAAAAAAACTTATCTCAGAGATTTGGGACAAAGAATTAGCGAGGCTGCTGTTGAAAACTGAATTTTTAAAAATGTGAATATATGGAACCAAATGGGAGGCATAGATATAATCTTAAAAAGATGTACGTAAATTTAATAAACCTTATACTGAGCTATCATGTTGAAAGCATGAAAACTCATGCAGAGAAATTTGAACTGCAGAGGAACTAGAAAAAACAAGGAGTGACCTTTACAAGTGCCAAAATTTGTGGAAAAAGAAAATATTTTCATGAGTTATTAATGTAGTTATCAGAAAAAATTACACCATATTACCTAACAGTGTTTATTAGCTTTAGGAAATTCACCTTTTACAAGAAAGCTGAAAGAATTTATTAGACTGATAAAAGACTTGAAAGTGGGGAACACTTTCAAATTCTCTTTATCTAGGTGTCTATGGCTGTTCAGTTCCGAAGGGGAAGCATTACAGTTGGGTCCTAAAAAATCTGCTTATATCATTAGAAAGGTTATTTGGAATAAGTAAATAACTTTTTCATATACACCTTTTCTGATAATTTTGGCATACATAATGCAGAGGACAACACATTCACATATGGCACAACTTCACTTAGGATTAAATTCTTGGTCATAAATTTTTTTCTATAGCATGCACGAAATCTCTGAGTTATTACGAACATTTTAGAACATTTATCACTATAAAAGCACTTACCATAGCCTGAAAAATCCATCCGAGATAGGAGAGAAATTATAAAGAATATTATTAACTTCAGATTTGGTACAACAAAAAGAAGATATCAAATTTTATCTATTTCAATATCAAAAAAGTCTAACACTCATTTCTAACAATATTATTTCTGTTTTTCTGAAGTGGTCATATAAGTAGACACACAAAAAAAATAATTTATAACCTGTCATATCTTACGAGGACTTGAATTATTTACATGAGGTATTTTGGAATCAACCTATTATAAATTCAGAGCTCACAAGAAACTGCAAAAAATGCACATACTTTCAAATACAAAAAATTTTTCAAAGATAAATATGACCTACACTAAGTCTGAAATAAGTTCCTCTTAAGCTGTTAAAACAGTTTTAGGTTTATAGCTGCAGAACTGAATTGTAAGACAATTTACTATTTTAAGGAAGTGTATAGTTGAAGAACATATATTTAAGGGCTATACTGTAAGTCCATAATGATAAAATTCCAGAATAAATTTCAGTTTTAAAACTCTGCAACTTATACTTACTAAAGGTGGAATTCCTTTAAGAGGAGTTATCCATCAATGGCTGGACAGTAGAGTAGTAATCATTACATAGTAAGCATTGACACATTAGAATAATAAAAGAAGAGTTTTATTCCTATATTCAAGATGTGAATTTTTTTCATTTCATCTTGAAATGAAAAAAAAATTTTTATTTTTTTTTATGTTATTTTATTGTTTTTCAAAGTGACTAGTTAAGATTCCGATGTCTTAACCCATTCTGAGCTCTACCTGCGTGTGAACTTCCAACAATTAAGAATAAAGCAAAGTGCTATTGAATATGCATAAAATTGTCATAACATGGCTGTAAATTATACTCATGTATAATACAACTTACGGTGGAGTGGCTACTACCAAAAATATTATTTCAATGAGTGCAGACTGTACTGTGTCATAAACTGCAATTTTTCATTGATTTCAGAAGGAATTCTCTAAAATGGTTGGTGCGCTTTCTAATTGTGAGCATTCAGACAGCATGGTATATTACTATAGAGTAAGTCAACAGAATAGCTGAGAATTCATTAAGCAATAATTTGGCAAAGATTGATCTTTTAAAGATATCAATAGCAATAGTTAGGCTGACTCCCCATCATTTCTTTACAATGAGAAATTGGTTTGTAGGCCTACTACCAACAGAGACTAAAAGTGTATTTTATTGAATTACGAATTCTATACTGCATGAAAACGAGAAATGTAAACAGCACTTGAAGTTTTTCAGAGCACAGAGATTCTACTTAATTTTGTTTAGTCTGGAAGTCAGAATACTTTTCAAAGAAACTGAGATTGCCATTCTTTTCACCTTTCTGCAATTTATGGAGCTAGATTATTGTCTACAATGACTGCTAAAATAATATATACCTCGTCTTGTACCAAAGATACACATAAATCTTTAAAATGTTCATGCTGAAACAGGGTTTCTTTTCAAAAAGAACTTTTTTTATCTTTAAGCATCATAATAAATCATCAATTGATATCCCAAGCACTCAGTAACAGCCGTCTCTGTAAACTAATTCCACAGGAAAATAAGTAATTTGCTACTGCATGAAACGCACATTATTTGATTCCAGAAATAATATCTAAATATTTGAGAAGATATTCTGACTTATCCAGTAGATTATAAGAATTTGACCATTGACTTCTACTGGCCCAAATCCATTCTCTCAAGTTACCTTTTTTCCATAAAACACTGACAAACCATCACACAGATGCACAATGGTAATTGCAAGAAAGATCTAGACAATTTGCAAATGAGTCAACAGTCTCATGGCATCAGAAATTACTTACCACATCTCGAACAATGGGAAAAGATTTCTTTCTACGCAGGTCTGGCATGCTATCAATCCCATAGAGCCCACGACCAGCACTGTAGGAGATGAAAAGGCAAAGAAGAAAATAAAAACCTTATGCTTACAAGTTTGCGTCCTTAAGAACAGCTTACAATACCTGTATTTACAGTTAAAATCAAAATCAGCGGTCATAAGCTAAAGAAGATAAGTGTTCTAATTCTTAGAAAAATTAATGAGAGTGTTCTTGGCATGGCTAACTTTTTTTCTGGCATTCGTCCAAAGCAAAGACTTGCTGAAAGGTTGCTTAATACCTCCTAAAACACTTTACCATGGATTTAGAAGTCACAATAGTAGCTTTTCATCAAAAAGAATTTGTGTATCTGGTAGCTGAGATGGAGCCCAACGCTGTTGTCATGAATTTGATGCAAAGAGTGAAAAACAGATAATCACATCTTCTCAGATGGGTCTACGTGAATATGGAAAACTGATCTTGTCACATTTTAAGATAATTCCATGTGGACCATCATTATTTTTTCTTGCCTAGTTCAAGCTTTTTCATTAAACACACATTAAAACCCCATATATGATCTCACATACAACTTGGAAAAAACCACAAAGAAGAATTTGGAGTCACTTAGAAGAATAAAAGGCTGACACATCAATAGGATTTAAAAGAATACATACTGATCTGATAACAATCTGCTCCATTTTCCCTGACTCTTCAGAGCAGGTAACACAGGTATTATCCTCCTGAACTTTTTCCACAGTGGACGTAGGAAGATTGCTATATAAATCGTCAGATCTAATTTAAAGATACTTTGAGAATCTCAGAGAAGCTGAGATATATTTTTCAAAAGCCAGACACGTCCTTCTACTCTGATACCTCCACTGCTAGTATCTTCAAGATGAATTAACACAAGCCAAGAGAACTCATAAATCAGAAATCCAAATTATTTAAGAGAAGATAAATACATTAATAGGTGTTACAAAAAAGGACATCAACTCCGGTTTAAGCAACCTTCGAATTACAAACTATTGGAAGGCTAGAGGGCTAGGAATGTATCCTATGCTATGGATTTCCTATCTACCCTATGCTATGCTTACTCTTTTCTGACATTTTCCTAGGTATCTGCATCTGGTCATTGTCAGGAGAAGCAAGATGCTGGACTAGTTGGGCTTTTGGTCAGACTCCATATCACTGGGATTTGTTTTGGTTGGTTTGTTGTTGGGGTTTCTGGATTGTTTTGTTTTTAAAGCAAAACCTCCAATAATTTCTCCTGCTCACTTGGAATAAAATGGGGTCCTATTCAGTCTCATTATTGCACAGGCTTCTGGATGAAGTGGACATATCAATATGGCAGCATTTATTTCCATGCTTTACTTTCAACAGATGCAGAGAAACAAATTTAGTTTCTTGGAGTGTGCTTGACAGGGGACTTGAAAAGTTTGCCTTTGGTGAAGCTGAAGTGAGCTAACATCAGAGAAGAGGAAAGGTAAAGTGGCACAATAGCATCTATATTGTTGGGCGTACTGGTTCACCTTGTGTTCAAAAATTTCCATACTTTCAAGCTTGGGTGGAACTTTATTTTTGGCAGTATCAGAACTACAGACAGATCCAGCTTCTGATCTGCAGAGAAAGGGGTGCGAGGCAAGCTGGGCATATGTTTTCTTGCCCAAACTCCTCTAAGACATGTGGGACACCATTGCAGTTACACCATAAAAGAGTGATGAAATGAATAGAGCAAATCATGGCCAATAGACTACTCAGTGGTTAGCTCTCCAAGTAGAATAAAATGTAAAAGGAATTTGAGAAGCTATCCTTAAGGTCAAAGAGTACCTTTACATAGCAGGGCACAAATCCCTAAGATGGAATCAAAAATAAATTCACAAAACCACAAAGTGGAAACAAACATTTGAGGTAAAACTAATAGGTATTACAGCATGGATAACAATGAAATCTGTGCTTTGGATACAAGAGATCAACTGTCATCAAGGGAATGGTTAACTGCTAAAGCTAATACTGGAAATAATGAGTCAGAAAATATTGCTGCACACTCCAATCCTGCAGATCATGTTACTGTGATGACACACTCATCACAGCTGCCAAATATTGAAGCTCAAAAGTTAGATGTTAAACATTTGGAGCTGTTGAGACATAGATAAATCCCATAGAGAGAACAAAGCCTGTTTCTCATATCTTGTAATAAGCAAAGACACTCTGAACTTCATTTCTCATATGGATTTTAAAAGATCAAATGTATGTAACATTCGGGACCATCTACACATTCATTCAATCTTGCAGTTCAGCATATCTGCTTAAACATTGATAAAGATCTCCTAATATTTACACTGATATACACGAGATTTAATTCCCTCAAACTGATGAATTTAACATTAAAAAAAAACCTGTGGAGTCAAGAATCTTTCTCCACAAAATCAAACAGGACCCAGATGAAATTCTAAAATCTCCATGCTCAGCTCTCCCAACACCATCAATCACGTAGACTTCCGATCTTTCCTCTTTTAATAACTCAGTATCCTCTTTCACACGGTGCCCAAGTTAGGTGAATAAAATGCAATTATTTTTTTCCTCAAATAAATTATAAGTTTCTCCACAAATTTTATCACTTTTTCCCCTTAGTTAAAAAAAAATGTTCTGGGAAAAAAAAAAAAAAACAAAACCAAAACTCATTTCACTATCGTATGACAAAGCGACTACTAGTTCCACATAGCTGGTAGGAGAGTAAATTTTATTTCCAGATAGAAAAACTTCTGAGCTTTTCAAGCATTAATGTTCTCAAGGAAATCCTGTTTGAAAATTGATTTTAACCCCTTCTCTTGCAAAGAAAATATTTAATAGATACATTTTTACACTTATAACATATCTCAGGAATGAAGCGATGCTTTCATCCTTAAGTTGTATATTGCTATTAAAAAAAAAAAAAAAAAAACAGAACAGACTTTTGGTGTTGGATTGAATTGCTTGATCCTGACAGATGCCAAACCTCCTCAAAGCCTTTTCTTTAAAAATGGCATTGTGCAGGATTGAGTCACAGAACACATTCAGAATAAAGAATAAGACTATAAATTGATTCCAAATATTGCTTTAAGAGACTACAGTAAAACAAGTTCAAGATCTTCAGATGCTGAGCAAGGTGAAAACGCTTTTGGATGCAATTGTTCCGTGATGTCTTCAAGTTATGAGGTGCTTTATTGTTAATAGATAAGCTTTTTCAGGAAGTTTCTTAAATTATGTGTCATTAATTTACATTATACTTACAGGTTATATTGTGACTTAATACTCTGAAAAAAAATAATAATTTCCTATTTTAGGGTCTTAAAGTTGTTTTAAGGGATGTGAGCTGCTATTAAGGCGCTAGTTTGCAAAGCAAAAGCTTGAAATAAGCATAGCCTTTATATACTTCCCAGCAAATATATCAAATTTAGCTAAAGGATAAGGTCTAAGTTCTACTTTATTGTATAATCTACTAGTCCACAGACAAGTTTCTAATTTGCAAAAGCTGCAATTGATTTTTGAGACTTAAGAAATGAGTTTGCAGCTTCATTTAAATCCATATTGACCAAACCAAATTAAAGATATAAAAATAATATGTGGGAAGAACCCATTCCTTTTTCAGGGTTCTGAAAAACAAAAAACAAACAAACCAGCATGTACAAAGGGAATTGTTTCCAAGATTTTGAAAAACTAAAGCTTAAGCTGCAGTCTCTAAAAGACAGCTTAATAAATTTCTTAATATTAAGAAATGTATGATGACAGTACTGGGTATTCTTCTTGCTGAAAATCCTTCAAGAATTCAGAATGTTCCTTCACAAAGGTCCTGCTCCAAGTTGTTGACTGTTAATACTTTTGTATGGGAACTTAGTTTTAACATTAGTCATGTTCATTTAAAAAAGAAAAAAAAATGTAGTTGATTAACAAAGGAGTTAAGCTTGAAATTACTTTGTAAATCATATTTCAGTGACAGAGGATCACAGTATTGCTACCAGCACAGTAAGAAATGGAGGTCTAAAAGCTGCATTCATATCAATGGCCTTAGAGAGGATAATTTCTGAGCTAGTCACTGCACTGGATTAAAGATATGTTAACAGTCATGGCTGAGCCAGTAAACATTTCATGTACAGCATGGAGTCCTGTCGGTCCAAAGGATACTGGTAGGCAAAAGGACAAAATAATGTATAAAAGTTATAAACACGTCACATAAGAATCATTAGTTATTCTAATTACTGCAAAGAATTTTAACTGAATGATACAGATATTCCTGCACTTTCTGGAACTGTCCAATTTTGGTGAAATGGTATTTCTTATCTTTTGCCCTTTAGGACATTTTTCTCTATACTCAAATGACAGCCCAGTGCATGTTTGATGCACTATGTCTAAAAAATTGTAACTGCTTGTAGCATGAACAAGCTGGCTAAGACAGCAGCAAGAAGTTTTTC
>NW_008600477.1:25923-33768 GCF_000691845.1 Merops nubicus
CTGATTCACAGTCTTGAGTAGGGCTCATATGGACCCATTTCCCTTAATTCTATGTAGATATAGTAGAGGATACAGTGTTGTGCAAGGTTCACATGCAAATACTTAATCAGATAAGCTATGACTCTACACAATCAACTGGCTCCACTTCACCTCCTCCAGAAACTAGACAACAGAAAATTAATTATTTTAGAGTTTTACCAAGTCAGGACTCACCTACTTATGGAACTGATTTTTTTTTTTTTCTTAATTTATTTGTAGCTAAACTGGGAGCTGGCAAATTCATTAGTTCAAAATGCCACCAAAAAAATCAACAGGATATGGAGGGGAGAAACGCATAAGTACGTTCCAGTACAAGTAGAATGCATTTCTGGTGCAATTTTCCAGAGAAAAATCACATCTGCCTCATGCTGTCTTTTGGTGTCGCATGACATTTTAAGATAATTTGGACTCCACCTGTCTGTGCTTCAGTTATAAAGAAAAATTATTCATAGAGAAGCCCAGATATTTGGGCTGTCAGTAAGGTGCTGAATAAAGTGAAAATAAGTCATATGAATGGCTCCAAAACACTATAATAAATCATTTCTACTCAGTCCCAGCAGCAACAATAATACCATATTTAGTCTGATCGTGCTAGTGTTCATCAGTCCCACACTGTTCATTCAAGTTAAATTATTCCTTCTTTTTTATTATGGACAAACATAGAACTAGAACACTATAATCAAAACACTCAAAATGAACTCTGATGAAAAAAATAATATCTTCCAATAAAATCTGATTTTTTTTTTCTACACTAGCAGTTTAGCATAGCAATTCAGAAGCAACTCCCAGTAGTAAAACATGTAAAAATTTCAGTTCTGTCACTGGTAGGAAGCCTGTATAGTGAAGAACATGACAGATAATCTGTATGTATGCATATACCACTTTTTTTTCAGATGAGGAATTGATCAACTACACTTTCAGCCGATATAAGAAGACATTTTCCCTACTAAGCTAATCAAAATTGTATTTGGAAATTGTGATTCTTAGTATGGTACTCTTTGCGGTTTACATGAAATATTTACCTGTCAACAAACTTCCAACGTTTTTCCTCTGAATTTAGTCCTCAGTTTTAGAGGACTGAAATACTAATTGAAAGTTGTGGCACTGCACATATTCACCAGTGGTTCTTAGGAAATTACAGTTTAAGTCATAATAACACTACAAATATTTAGTAATTTTCATTTTATGAAAGACACCGATCTTATGTTACTGTACCAATATTTGATCAAAATAATTGCACAAATGTTTGCAATGTTGTAGTTGAAAATTAAACACCTCACTGTTTAACATCGTCTTTTTACTTTTTCTTCCTTTTTTCTTTCTTAGGCATAAAAAAATTTGGAAAGAATCACAGACACTATTTAAGGTCTGTGTGCATGAGTTCGTTTCCAGACAAAACTAATGATGAAAATGAAGAGGTAGGGTTTCACTGATTTGTTTTTTAAAACATTTAGTATTGAACATACATTTTAGATTGTTGGAGTACTAAATTTTCTTGAAGTTCTTAGGATCATATAATATTTCAGATTAGCTGAGTCTGTTTTATAGCATAATCAAATTTATGCAGTTAAATGTGATAGATAAAATACCTAGGCAGCTTTAATAACTTATAATGCTACTCTGATCTCATGAAAATTGAGATGAATTTCGTGAAGACTGAGCTAGGGAGTGAGGAAGGGAAGAACAAAAGCATCATTTCTGCATATTATAATCACAGAATGTAGCCAGTGGCTTTTGTAAAACATAAAAATGGAATCATAGAAGTTAATGAAAACAATTATGAGACAGCCACACTGTCTGAAGACCCAGAAATATACACTTGGGTAGCAATACATAATTTTTACTGGAGTGGAAAACTGGAAATGGAGATTTAAAATTGCATTTGAATACTGGGAGAAAATGCCGGCGTTATAAAAGTTATTGTAGGACCGGATTTACAGTTTTTCCTGGTCTTCAGTATATTGAAATCCCACCAAAGATATATGTAACACTTTCTCTGAAATTGAAAGTTGGATTAAAAGCATCTTAATATGAGCTAAAACCACTATATTAAGCAATGAAAAAAAATGAGCCAAATCCCTCCATAGAAGAAAACTTGTTAACCTAACCATTTCAAGAATCTATCAGAAAATTTTGAGCTTGACTAGGCTATGCTAAAGGACACTTAAATCTGACAGACTGTTTGGTTAAATGAGTATGCATATTTATGTAGTGAAAATTGTTTGTTAATCATATTTCTATAATAAAGATATAAATTAACCACACATTAGGATATATTGACAGATGTTAAGATTCTAGCTGAGGCAGCAAAAAAGACTTTGTGACTAGAGCTTTGAGCCTTCCTGTGCCTTCTGATTACCAATCTGTTGGATGCTTCATCCTCAGGTGCAAGCCAAAGCAGACCAGATACACCAAACTGTGCTAACAGACCTCTGGGGCAATCTAAGCCTTTTGAAAAAACACAGTTGCTTGCAAAGAAGTTCTGACCTAATTTCTTTTTCCCATCATGCTGCTTGTCACGTTACAGGGAGCTGATGCTAGCCAACTAAAATGACTGTTAGCCTCAGGCACTGTGGCCTCAAAGCACCATCATTTCAACTTGTAGATTTTTTTCTTCTATTTTTTTTTCAATATTTTTGAAAAAGAAAAAAAGATAGCAACCCAACATATGCCACACAACCCCCACCCAAACATTAAGATTACTTCCTTAAATATTTAAAAAACATGCATCAGCAAAACAGCATTAAAACTACATTTCATTATATTCTTGATCCTTACATCAGAGTAAATCAGTAGTAAGACTAATGAAGATTGAGTATTCACAATGCTGAAAAAAATTGTCTAGAAAGAAAATCTGGTCTCAGGATTTACAGAGAAGAGAAAAATCTGAACATCCTTCTCAAAATTAATGCTCCCTTAGCAGAACTATTGCAATACGATAAAACCATTTTGAATTCCCTCTACTATCATTTTGAAGTCTATGTAAATGGTTTCCTTAGTACCAACATGGCCATAATGAAAAGTCACAATAAAGGAAAGAAGGAAAAAAACCCAACAATTTAAATAAAGCTTGTGAGAATTTATAAGGTGAAGACAGGAAGTTCTACAAGACGAATTTGTTTGCAAAAACAGGGTGGAGACCTTCCTAGAACCAGTTGAGGTAATAACATGCTACACCTTGTCATGTTTACCTCTGATAATATGCATTTCTGTGTTTTTCATTATGATAGCATTTAATTAAAATAAGAATAAAATAATATATCATATTAATACACATTAACATATATAATATGGTATATAGTATATAATATTAATATATTACATATAATAAAATAATTAAGATGGCTAGACTGTATCTTACAAAACCCTCTAAAACCTTAATTTCTCTTCTACCCAGATATTTAAGTAGCTGTGAACTTTCAGCATGGTGTCTCGTCATGGAACCATAGCCAAACAGATTTACTGCATTTTCACCTCTGATTAGTTAATTTCTACAGGTGTTATATCACATGGGTTTAGAAACACATCCACAGGAATACAGAGCTGTTCCCAACCTATACATGTTTGAGTCTGGGGACCATTCTGATTAAAACTTCTTTGGTGACACTCCAGACAATTTATTTCTGCACCACTGGACCAGAAAGTATTTCATAAGACAGTTAAACCTAAACCAAGGAAGAGTTAAGTCCATGTGAAAAGTGCAGAAAAGACTTGGAATCTGGGTGCCTGTGAGTTGTTTATGGGTCTGGATGACAACTAGAGCACATTTCATCTGAAAGCTAAGAGGAAGAATGTAATGGAAGAAGTAGAGAAATCAGCAAAAGAAACAGCAGATCTGAAACAACAACAAAAACTTTAAAATGAAGAGGACAACTTGAATTGGACTTGGTAGTAGCTAGTAAGAAGGTGAAAAGTCTTAACCTCTCAAAGCACATCTATACACATCATTCTTGACTTCTAAAAGAGATTCTTGAAATGCTAAGCAAGGAGTAAGTGGTTCTACTATCTTCATGGCGCTGTTAAGGTCTGATAGATATACAAGGAGAGGAAAGAGTCTAGTTCCAACCACTTGTGCAATTTGGATGCTTTTTTAAAAGTACAAGCTTCAGAATTTTCATATAATTCTTCTAATGCATCAAGTCCATATTGACACGAATTTTCTCACAGAAAATTCCCAAATTGCCTGTTGTCCATATTAAAATCCTCAGAGGTGTTCCTCTGTTTGTGTTTGTAGTTCCCTTGTAGTCACAAAAGGGAAAAAAAAAAAAGGTAATCCCTTTCACATCTTGGGTGAAAGTTGGGTGGGTAAAGCACTTCCCTAGAGTATAGGAGAATTTATTTTAACTGTTAAGAACTTTACCACTTTCCAAACTCTATCCTAACTCTTATCCTATAAATTCAGGAGGTAATATGTTCCTCCTTCTGATGTACCTATACCATTCTGTAAGAAAGGGAGAGGGATTCATAGGCTTTTTCTCTATTTCTGTTATATTTTCACATTAACCATCCTTGGTAGAGGGTTTTAATATCAGAATTTTCTTTTCTAGAACATAAAGAACAAGATAGACACAAATAGCAACTTCCAGACACATCCGCAGATCTCAGCAAATGCATGATAGATATAAAACAACATTTCTGAAGTTGTGCAAAGTAGATGTACAGAGACTAAGATATAAATGCAGAAACTTGGATTCTTGGGGCTCTTTGTTACTCAGGAGCAGGTCCATCAGAAGTGAATAAAAATACCATGTAGGAGGCATTATTATGCCACAAAGAGCTAGATATGGCTTTTGAAGGAGCAGCAAGAATGACAGAATCAAGACAGATGAGTACCTAATATAAAGATTTTTTATTACAACATTATTGGTGTAATTTATGCTCAGTCAGTATTTTGCCATAACTCACAACTGTCTCTTTAAACAGCGTAGTTTTCAGCACAGTCTGTACTTCCTCACCAATATACTGCAGATTATAAGGGAAACTAACTCCTTTTCTTTCTTTTCTTTTCTTTTCTTTTCGTTTCTTTTCTTTTCTTTTCTTTTCGTTTCTTTTCTTTTCTTTTCTTTTCGTTTCTTTTCTTTTCTTTTCTTTTCGTTTCTTTTCTTTTCTTTTCTTTTCGTTTCTTTTCTTTTCTTTTCTTTTCGTTTCTTTTCTTTTCTTTTCTTTTCGTTTCTTTTCTTTTCTTTTCTTTTCGTTTCTTTTCTTTTCTTTTCTTTTTTTCCTTTTCCTTTTTCTTTTTCTTTTCTTTTCTTTTTGTCAGTAGAGACAAGGAAGGGCTGACACACCAAGTTCTCACATCTTACAGATAGGTAAACAATAAATGTACACTTGCCTGGGAAGATTTAAGATTTAATTCTGTTTTAAGTGGAGAGTAGTAGAATCCACTGGGAGATCAAGTGGGAAAATACAGTTCCACTAATATATATCCCTGCTGAAAACACAAATTTCAATCTAATTCCTGGAGAACTTAATATTTTGTACTTTTCCTTGCATCTTTCCTAAAAAAAAACACCATCTTTGGGGATATGAACTAGAAATTCTCTGTACAAGAATAAATTTGATCCTACTGATAAGATTTAAGAGGATGGCAATTATGCAAAGACTGTTGGTTATCAACTGGAATTAAAGATTAATATACCAGTCTGGATTGTGAGATCAAATTTGCTTGAAAACCAGAACCATAGCTACATTGCCAGAACTGCTAAACTGGACAATGTTGTCTTTGCATATAGTCCTTGGACCATTAAATGCTATAGCCACAGAAAAAAAATGTTAATGTTATGTAGGTTATGCATAAAATTCTCTACTTTGATCCCTACCCAACAACATCCTGACATAGAAGTAGAAGGCATATAAGCTGCTGTTCAAGGCAAGAAAAAAACCCTGTAATATTGACCAACTTTTGTGTGCTGCTGAAGGTATTCTGTGTAACAGTCATCTGTTTGAATTTGTTAGAGAATGCAAGAGAAATAAACTTGTTTTTACCATTGAGAACATGCCCCTGAAGGAAAGGAGCAATCATCTGCATACAGCACCATCTGTGTACCATTAGCTAATTTCAGAATGGATTAGGCCATGTAGTAAAATTATCAGTCTCCAATATCACTGCCATCAAGCAAGCAAGAAATTACTACTGAGCAAGTCTCTGGAAAAAGTCAGACAGTACTACCCTAGATTCATATACACGATGAAGAACTCAGCTGACCTCCATTTTCAAAAGTACTGAAAGAATGAATTCTAAAGTGTCTCATCTTCAATACAATGAAGAAGAAAAAGAAAATGAAGAAGGTATCATTTGATACTGGTAAGGAAGTAACAGGGAAGGTAGAGCTTTGCCTTTTAACAGCGACTGTCCTGCCTTCTCTCAACTCATGCAGCCAAGAGGAGATCACTGCAGAGAATGAAATTGCAGTCTGTGCCATGGACTTTGGATGTGCTGATGCATGTGAGGTGGGTTCACAGAATTATACTATAATAGAGAGGAAAGAGTAAGGCAGAAAAGAGGCAACTGAGATATTTCTATATAGATAAAATGAGGTATCAAGGGATTTGAGGGAAAGAATCTCCCGTTTCTTCAAATGACAACACCTTTTAGGGAGAGTAAGAGGGAATAGGAGTCACAGCTAAGGCTTTAGCCAGTTATGCTGGGAAGAGGCTGAGGAATCCCAGAATTTAGGATTTGTTCTTGCATGCAGGAGTAGAGTGGAAAGTGTAATTATAACAGAGCCACAACAGCCTTTGAGATACTTGGGTTCTTCAGCTGAATGAGAAGTTAAATGAAAACTGTATCACTGTTGTCAGGGACGCCTCGTGAAACAGAGACTTGCATAAAGATATTGCAGACAGCAAAGGGAGTAGATGCCTAGTCTAAACCTTGTCAGCACAAGAAGTAAGGTTTAATCTAAAAACATGAGCTAGTATTGAGCTACTGTCAGTCATCTGATGTAGTCCTATGCAGTGGTTACAGGGTATCTGTACAAGGGATTGACACAACTTATTCTCAGAGGATTCAATATTTGAATTTATTCACCTGTGAAAGGAAGAGAGGGCATAAAACCAACTTCTGTTTAGTCCTGTCGGTGGCAAAAGGTCTCCCTACATCTATGTGATTGTGTTTTGTACGCAACCTGCAAAAAAACATTCTATGCACATTTGCACACCACTTTTATAAGTCCTGCACCTATTAGGAAACAAATGATTAAGTAATTGGCCATGGAAAGTAGTGCAGACAGCAAAAGTGTACAGTCATCTGCAGCTTGCTGCATGCACAGCCACCAGCATGCGATTGTCGGTACCACAGGCACATTGTCAGTGCCCACCCTCACAGGCTCTGTTCATAAAACGCTGATCCTAAACTACACCATAACTAGATGTGGAACTGTTTCTCTTCTGGTTTTGCAGATTGCAAACAGTATGAGAGAATAAGCTCTCTCTTAATTAAGCTTACTCATAATGAAAGGCAAAAAATGAAACATAACAGAGCAACAAGAAGCAGGTTACTTGAAAGGGAAATAAGGGGGAAAAAAAATCATATGAAACTGAAAATTTTCCTTAAAATTCTTGTTGTTGAGAAATAATTCTCTACCTTAAGTAATGAAAGCCCAATACACAATTGGGTATTAAAAACCACAGATGATAAATCCAAGACAGTTGTGACCTAGCTTTATTTTCAGTCTCAGATTTCTGATTTTTCTAAAGGAAAAAAAATCCATTTCTTCTTGCTCTAGAAGTACAGCCTTGAATGTGGTATACTGTGCACTGAACAGCACCTATAAAAGTATCTGGGAGGAGTGGCTGACACACCAG
>NW_008600478.1:0-367 GCF_000691845.1 Merops nubicus
CCTCCTCCTGCCCAGGAGATACAAAACTCAGCTCTCTTGAGGCCCAAAATGTGGTTCTCTGAGCCCCAAGCTGCTCGTTTCTCAGGGAAACAGCAGCAAAACCTCCTGGGGAGGACTCCTCAAGGGTCCTGGGGAAGGTCTCACAGCCCCAGGAGCTCCCAAACTGGCTCTGCCTGATCTGCTGAAGACACTTTTGAAGCTCTTGAGAAATGGCAGCAGAAAACTGGGGTGGCTGATGAGCATCTCAGCGTCCCCTCGATTTTATTTAGGCAGGTTTGGGGTTTATTGTGCTAAACACACTCATTAGAGGAGAGAGGGAAGTTGTTAATTGCTGCGACGAGCTCTGCAGGACCCACGGGGGCCATTC
>NW_008600478.1:381-1825 GCF_000691845.1 Merops nubicus
GGGGGCCCTTCTCTGGCCCCCCCAAAACCATCTAAAGCAGGGAAGAGCCATGGGGGGGGTTTCACCTTACCTCCTCCTCCTCCTCTGACCCACTCTCCTCGCTGTCAGATCGTGGAGCTACTTCATACCTAATTAAAAGACACCCAATCAATATTTAATTGCAGCTCGGTCGCTGACGGGGCCTCTCCAGCCAGCAGCTCAAGCTCAAGATTTCAGAACCAAGTTTTAAAGGTTTTAAAGGCCAAATTTTTTTCTTCACTCGTGGTGATTTCAAGAATGGATTCCAGAAAATGTTTCTGGGTTTATTTTCCTCCTGGTTCAGCCAAAGATTTTACTGGAGCCCCTCAGGATTTGGGAGGGGAGGGGTCACCCACCCAGCCCTGCCCCCCTCCCTGGGTGGGGTGGGATCTCTCCTCCCAGCTTTTGGGGTGCCCAGGGTTGTGCCAACCCCCCCCCTGGGACCTCCCCAGGGTTCATCTCCAGCCAGGCTTCCAGCTGCCCAGCCTTGGGGGCGTCGGTGCCCGTCAGGATCTTGCCACTCTCCACGTGGATCACTTTGACAGGGAGGTCACTCATCTGGCTGGTCTCATCCAGAGGCTGAGGGGGCAAAAAATGATGGAGAGGGGGTCAGAATTTTGGGGAGGGGGTGTGTGTGTGTGTGTTTCTGCCTCAAAACAGCAAAAAAATGGGATTCCACCCCCCATTTCTGAGGCCAGGAGATTTTCTCCCCCCCACACACAGCAGCTCTGTGGCTCTCCCCTGAAGGTTCCCAACCCTCTGAAGCATTTTTGGGGTGCCTGACCCCACGGTTGACAGCAGGAAGGTCTTTAAGGAGCTTTTCCAAACCCGTTCCCCCCCCCCCCCAGCAGCTCTGTGGCTCTCCCCTGAAGGTTCCCAACCCTCTGAAGCATTTTTGGGGTGCCTGACCCCACGGTTGACAGCAGGAAGGTCTTTAAGGAGCTTTTCCAACCCCGTGGCTGATGCTCCTCAGGGGGGGAAAAGAAGATTAGTGGCCTTACTTCACCATCTGGCCCCATGACCGGCGTCTGCCCTTCGGCGTTCTCCGCCTTCTGCAAGAGGAGGAGGATGGTGGTGAGGAAGGGTGGAGGAGGAGGGAGGGAAAATCATCAACAAGACCTTCATCCCCCCCCTCACCTTCTTTTTCTTCTTCTTCTTCTTCTCCTTGGCCACCTGGGCGGCCTTGTGCTGCCTCACCAGCTCTGTCAGGTTGGCCACGTACTCGTCTGTCTGCTGCAGCAGGTAGGCCAAGCGTTTGTCCTTCTTCTGGTCGATGAGTTTCCTGTAGCCCTCCTCATCCTCAGCCTGGAAACAGGGGGGTCAGCAACACCCCACCAGGAGGCACCCCCAGGATTAGAGACCTGGGGCACTGGGGCACTGCATCACCCCCCTCCCTCGTCGGGCACGGAGACACCAAGGGGTGGGT
>NW_008600479.1:0-260 GCF_000691845.1 Merops nubicus
TCAAGGGGGCGTGGTTTAGGGAAGGGGCGTGGTCACGATGTGCGTGGAGTGGGACCCCCAAATGTGGGGCTGAGATCGCCAAGCGTGGGGCAGGGATCCCCGAAATATGGGGCTGGGAACCCCCCCAAATGTGGGGCTGGGGACCCACATCCGCAGCCAGTCGTCACCCATGCAATGGGGTCTCACCCATGAGATGAATTGTGGCCGTTCTCAGCCGGGTCTCCCCCTGGGGCTGAGCCTGGGCTGCTCTCGGCTGAGAG
>NW_008600480.1:0-375 GCF_000691845.1 Merops nubicus
ACCCCCGTGATGATGGCGGCTGTCAAGACCTACCGCTGGCAGTGCATCGAGTGCAAGTGCTGCAACATCTGCGGCACCTCCGAGAACGACGTGAGACACCCCCGGGGGAAGGGGGGGACACACACCCCCAGAGTGACCCCGGGGAGGAGGGGGGGACCCCCGGAGTGATCACGGGGTGGGAGGAGTGACCCCGGGGTGATGGGAGTGACCCTGGTGTGGTGGGAGTGACCCCCAGAGTGACCCCTGGAGTGATCCCGGGGTGACAGGAGTGACTCTGGAGTGGTGGGAGTGACCCCAGGGTGATGGGAGTGACACCTGGAGTGACCCCGGGGTGATAGGAGTGACCCAGGGGTGATGGGAGTGACCCCCAGAGTG
>NW_008600481.1:0-209 GCF_000691845.1 Merops nubicus
TTCTCCTCCTCCTCTTCCTCCTCCTCCCTATCCCTGCCCTTGCCCCTCTCCTTGTCCCTGGACTTGTCTGTGCCCTTGCCCTTACCCCTGTGCCCACCCCTGTCCTCCTCCCTGTCCCTTTCCCTGTTCTTCTCCCTCTCCTTATCCCCGCCCCTCTCCCAATCCCCATTCCTACCCTCCATCCCTTTCCCTCTTCCCACCCCCATCCC
>NW_008600481.1:255-629 GCF_000691845.1 Merops nubicus
TCCTCCCCCTCCTCTCCCTCGCCGTGCCCTTGACCCCTCTGTGCCCCCCAGGCCTACACCAGCGTGGCCAAGGCCTCCCTGCCCCTGGCCTCCAACCCCGACGTGGGGCGTGTCATGAACCTCATCGTCTTCCACACCAAGCTGCTCGACTCCCTGGAGGAGCTGCTGGCCGAGACCTCCGACCTCTCCGACCTCTGGTGAGCCCCCCACGGTCGCTGGGGGGGGCCTGAGGGGTGTGGGAGGGGATGGAGGTGACCCCTGGGGACCTGTCACCCCTGGGAAGGGTCGGGCAAGGCGTGGACGTGGGGACGAGGTGCACGTGGTGCAGGAGCAGAGGGGCTGGAGAGACAAATCTCCTCTCCTGCCCCTCTCCT
>NW_008600482.1:0-999 GCF_000691845.1 Merops nubicus
CCCGGGGGATACCCAGGGACACAAAGGGCCGGGGATGCTCCAGCAGGGGTCAGGGATGCTCTGAGGACACTGAGGGTGGCGGATGCTCGGGGTCAGGGATGCTCCAGGGGATGCTCCAGGCTGGGGGCACACTCAAAACCAGGGATGCCTGAGGCTGAGGAGGCTCAGGACAGGGGATGCTTTGGGGGATACCCAGGACTGTCTGAGGATGCTCAGGGCCAGGGATACTTGTAGCTGGGCACCGCTCCCAGCACAGGGCCCTTCCTGGGGAATATTGCTGTGACTCTGACCCCTGAGCAGTCCGGGGTGCTGGGAAGGGGCCCGGGGTGTGGTGCCTGGGGTGGCATTTGGCAGAACTCTGGCTCATGGGCAGTTTGGAGCAGGTCCTGCTGTGGGTTCAGTCCCCAGCTGTCCCTCTGGCGCTGGTGTGGCAGGGCTGGGCTGGGCAGAGTTTCCCCTTCCCATGGCAATCTCGGGGGGTTCTACACCCTGAGGAGAAACCATCACACCGAGTGTGAATGTCTGCAGGACTGTCTCTGCAGGGGGGCCTGTTTTGGGGTGTGCTCTGCCACTCTCTCCCTGCCTGCAGGGGTTCAAGGGGAAGCGGGACGGCGCGGCCCCGCACATCTGCTCGGTGGCACAGAGAGCCTACAGGACCCTGCTGGTGCAGAGGCAGGATCAGGCCATCGTGCCCCTGGGGCGCTGCGGGGCCGGGAGGACCTCGTGCTGCCAGCAGGCTCTGGAGTACCTGGTGGGCACGGCGGGCAGCGTGGATGGCACGGTCACAGGTACAGGGCAGGGTGGGTGGCACGGCCTCGGGCTGTCCCGGTTAGAAGGCAGAATTGTGTCCCACCTCCCTTATCCCTCAGATTTCCCAGGTAGAGAGGTAAATAAGGAAGGCAGGGGGAATGAAAACCTTGCACCCAATTGAAAGCTAACAAAATGAAATGTATTAATTAACAGGGAACAGAAAGGAAGAAGGGAAGGGGTTTAACAGGG
>NW_008600482.1:1589-5643 GCF_000691845.1 Merops nubicus
GGGCATAGGACAGGTGTACGCCCCTTTCTTTCAGGCTTGCACCTGGTTTAGGGTTTCAGATCTCCACCCACCAGGGGCAGCAGGTTTCAAACCGTTACACGGGTACAGGGCTGGGTGACGGCCGTGAGCTCCGAGCCCCGGCTCTGGTGCAAGGGTGCAAAGAGGATGCTGTGTGTGTGTCTGACAGCCTCAGCCCGACCCGTGGCCCGGGTGGGGCTCAGCCCTGGAGGCAGGTGACCAGCTGGGCTGCAAGTGCAGCTGCCCTGGCCCGTGGCAGAGCCAGCAGAGCTGTCTGAGCAGTCACAGGAGGGGATTCCTGGCGTGCTTGGGGCGGCACTCCCCCAGCGGATCGAGTTCCCAGCGTGGGGTGGGGGAGTGCTCCCAGGCAGTCAGGAGCTGCAGAGGGCAGGTTTGGGTTTCAGAGCTCCCAGGGAGGTCTGGGTGAGCTCTGGGTACCCTGTGCTCATGCTGAGGGCTGATGAAGAGCCCGGAGCAGGGTGGAGGTGTGGGCAGGCTGGCACGTCCCCCTCCCACGGTGCAGGATGCCAACCCTGTGCCCGGGCAGGGCCCTGTGGGCTGGGGCAGAGCCCTGGCAGGACAGGCAGAGGAGAAGCCTGGTGCAGCCGTGGTGGGCTCGGGCTCAGGCTCTGTCCTGAGCTCTGTTGGGCTCGCTCTGAGCGAGCGTGGCTCAGGGCACTGCTGTTGCAGTGGAGAAGATCCAGGCGATGTTCACAGTCCTGGGAGCCTTTGGGTCGGTGACCACTGGGCACAGCAGCAGCTCCACACGTTTCTCCATGGTCCTCTCGCTGGATTTCAACGCCACTGGCCAGATAACTGCTGCTCACCTCCAGGTACCCATGGACCCTGCTGCCTGCGGAGGTGGGAGGACTGGGGCTGAAATGGGGGGTCCTCAGGGTGGGGGTGAACAGCCCCTGTGCTGTGCTCCTGGCCAGGAGAGGAGTGATGAGGTGCTCGGCTTCTCTTCCTGGACCAAAGGTGCCCCAAATGGCAGCTGAGCAGGAGCTCTGCCAGCTTATGGGGGAGTCCCTTGAGCACATGTCCCCCTGCCCTGGCAGGGAGCACTGAACAGTGCTGGAATGAAATGTTGATGGGGAAATGTATAATTCTGCATTTCATTAGCAGCACCTTCCACATCAGCATGGGGCAGAGGCCTCTGGGGGCTTTTATCACCATCGGGGCTGTTACACAAAGGCACTTCCATCAGAGCTGCCCGTGCCTCATCTGATGGAGGAGGGGGCTGGAGCTGCTGCATGCTCCTGGGGAACACCAGAGCCTCCCATGGCTGCCCCATTGCTGCCCCTCCCTGGGCACTGGCACAGAGCTGGTGGCCCACAGGAGTGGGAATGTGCCCCTGGGAGCATTTGCTCTTCAGATCACTAGTCCCTTCCCGGGGTGCTCGTGGGAAGGTGGGGCAATCAGGGGGTCCCAGCTCTGCAGGGACTTGTTTCTGGTGCCAGTGCTAGCATTGAACAAGCTTGACGAGGCTGGATCCAGGCTTGCCTGCAACCCAGGTGATGGCTTGTCCAGGGACTGTAGCATCTTTGCCAGGGCCATGGCATTGTCCTGACCTCTGGAAGAGGGGAGGGACTGTGGGTGTTGCCCCCGTGTGCTGACTGATGCCCCTGACACGTGCCTGGGGCACAGTTTGGCTCTTGGTGCACGCCCTGGGTGGGTGGGAGGAGCAGCCTCCAGACCCAGCTGTGGCCCTGCAAGGGGGAATCCAGCCCCTCCCTCACAGCTCCCAGTAGCATCTCCCCATCTCCGGGTGCCACCATCCCCTCTCTTCCCTGTGTGCCCAGATACCCTGGCACAGCGGGCACCCTGCCCCTGCCCAGGGGCTGTCCCCACGGGCTGGGGGCTGCAGCTCATGCCTGTCTCTGCTCCCCCCCAGACCATGCTGCTGGAGAGGGGCCGTGTGGCCCAGCAGCCCCCCGGAGAGAGCAGCTTCAACATCTTCCCCCTGCTGCTGGCGGGGCTGGATGCAGCACAGAGGTGGGTGTGTGGCTCCCGTGGCACTGGCAGCTCTGCTCCCATGTGATTTATACTCAGTTTACTCCAGCAGTGGGTCATCTTCTTTATATCACAGGGGCTCCCCTGTGATTTATACTCAGTTTACTCCAGCCATGGGTCTTCTGAGACCCTGGTAGGAGCTTGGGAGGGTGATCGCGTTAGTGATGCTGCAGGGATTGGATTTTTATGCACTTATAAGTTAGAGATTTTCTAAGAAATGGGAGCATTTTCTGGTGCTGTTTTTGCCCTTTCACAAAAGCTGAAATTGGGCTGATAAATGGGATGGATCCAACTCCCTTCCCTGCTCCCTGCTGGCTTCCCTCACGAGCTGCACACCCCTGGGCTGCTCCGGGGGAAGGGTCCTGGTGAGTCCTGGGCTGGCTCCATGCCCCCATCTGGAGCAGAGCTGGGGGAGCTTTTCCCCATGAGGACCCTTGGACATGGCTGCAAGGGCAAAGGGGCTCTGCGGGTGCTGGGGCTGCTCCCCGAGGAGAGGACAGGGGTTTTGGGGGGCACTGGGGGCAGGAGGGAGCTCCAGTCTCATTTTCTGTGCTTAATTCCAGGACGACGCTGCACTTGCACCAGGCAGTGGAGAGCAACTCCTTTGGGATCAAGCCATTTTCAAAGGTAGGGAGAAACCAGGTGCATGGAGGGAGGGTGCTGAGGGTGTGAGGAATGTTGGGGTGTGAGGAAGGGCCTGCCCAAACAGCCTCCAGCACCCCTCCAGCAGCCCGCGGGTGCAGAGGGGCTGCCAGAGCTGGTGCTGCCACTGCCTGGTGTCTGCACTCGGGTTTTGGACACCCTCAGCCACCCTGGAGATGGATCCTGCTGCTCCAGGGCCAACAATATCTGCTGGTTTCCTTGCTGCAGCAGCTCCTGGGGGGTGAGCACACCATTTGGAGGGCTCAGAATGCCATTTTTAGGGGCTAAAAGCCCTCTGGTTGATTTCCAGCACTACCTCCTTATTAGTCTGAGCTATTTGCCAAGATCAGGCAGATCACCCAACGAGCCAAAGTGCTGGGATGAATCACAGCAATTTGCTGTTACATCATCTACTGATGAATTCAATAGTCGATCTTCATTAGGGGGCTCCAGCCCTGGCCCAGCAGCCAAAGGAATTGGCTGTTGGAGCAGTGGCTCCTGTGGAGAGCACAATGAGGTACCACGGGTCCTGCTCCTGCTGCAGCAACAGGTTTGGGTTCAGAGAAGGGTTTTATCCTCCTTTCACAGCCCCTGTTCCCATAGGTGCCCCATCCCAGCACAGAGCATTGTCCCACTGGGATGTAGGGGGTTGGCAGGAGCCTGGCAGCACCAGCCCTGGGCAGCATCTCTTCAGCACAGGGCTTGTGAGCTCTGCAAAGGGCAGGAGCACTGTCCCTGCCACTGCTGCTCCTCCTGCCCAGCCACGTGCCCCACGGCACCCGCGTGTCCCCGGGGAGCTGGGCTCAGCCCTTCGGTCCAGCACAGCGCAGTGGGGTCATCCAAGGAGCACCCAGCATGCTGGGGATGAGGATGTGGAAGGATGAACCTCCCAGAAGCTCCCTGGGGGATGAAATCCTGCCCTGCAGCCTGGCCTGGCTGAGCTGGGGTGCTGTTCACCTGCTCTGGAGCCGGCCCAGAAGGAGAAGCCAGAGCAGTGGTGGCTGCCTCGGGGTTCACTTGCAGCTGGGGGATTTGTCACATTTTCCTTCTGAACATCTGGATGCTGGGACTGAAAATCTCACTGGCAGCTTCCCAGCCTTCATCCCTGCTGGTGGGGATGGATGAGCCCTCACTGTGGCACCGGTGTCACAAGTATGTGGGGAGGTCTTCTGAGTGTGCTGAAATGCCAGACCTCAGCCATGTTTTCTCATTAGCAGCCCCCCCGAGGGCTCTGTGGGAGCTGGCATCCTTTAGGGCAGGCAGGCTGGTCCCTGCTGGGGTGGGCACACTGTGGGCTGAGCCCATGGAGGGAGTTTGGAGCAACCCCAGGGCAGGGGGAGAGCCCCGAGCTCTGCCTGTGCTGCAGGAGCTGCGGAGTCCC
>NW_008600483.1:0-231 GCF_000691845.1 Merops nubicus
GGGACACGGGGCAGTGGGGACCTGTCCGTGCTGAGGTGTCATTTGGACTCCATGATCTAAAACTCCTTCCAACCAAAATGATTCTGCACTTCTGGGATTCCCCAGGGCTGAAACCAGGCAGATGTTGCAGTGGAGGAGGGACAGGAGGCACCCAAAAAAACACCCAGGAAGGGAATTGAGGTGCCCCGCTAGCTCGAAGGGGGGGAGGGGGCTGGTGCCTCTTGGGGGGCA
>NW_008600483.1:315-572 GCF_000691845.1 Merops nubicus
CGCGCCCCCCTCCCCCCCCCGCTGCCGGGAGCCTTCCGGGTGCCCCCCCAAAAGCTTTGGGGGGATGGGGGGGAGGTTCTAACGAGGGCTGGGATCTGGGACAGACTCCAGGATGGAGCTTTTTGGGAAATCCTGCAGCAGACTGACTCAGCGTCAGGGAAGCTGCAAATCGGGGACGACTGTCCCAAATGTATTTTCTTTTCTTCCTCCAGTTTCATCCCCAAGCTCTCCTTTTTTTTTCCTGTGTTTTAGGGAAA
>NW_008600484.1:0-693 GCF_000691845.1 Merops nubicus
ACCGGGCTTGGCCGAGCCGAGCCGCCACAGCGGTAGGTGCGGGCCGGAGCCGCTGGCAAGGCCGCGTGGGCGATACGAGATCCAGCTGTTGGTGAGGAGAGTGCGCGTTCCAGCTCTGTTTAGCGAGTTCCGAGGGCCTGGAAAGCAAAAACGAAAAGCAGCCTTACAGTTAGCAGATGTAAGGGTATAGAATCACAGAATCTCAGAAGGGTTTGGGTTGGAAGGGACCTTTAAAGAAGGTCATGTACTCCAACACCCCTGCACTGGGTAGGGACCTCTATAGAATCACAGAATCTCAGAAGGGTTTGGGTTGGAAGGGACCTTTAAAGAAGGTCATGTACTCCAACCCCCCTGCACTGGGTAGGGACATCCCCAACTAGAGCAGGTTGCTCAGAGCCCCAAGCAGCCTGACTTAGAATGTTTCCAGGTTTGGGTTATCTACCACCTCCGTGGACAACCTCTTCCAGAGTTTTACCACCCTCATTGTAATTTTTTTCCTTGTATCTAGTCTAAACCTGTTCTTTATAAAGTCATCATGCTTTGTGCTGTTGCAACAGGATGTCCTGGTTTGGGGTAAAACAGCTGATTTTGCTCAATGATTTTAACTTGTTAGCTAAAGCTCTTCTAATTAACCGTCTTGTCTGAAGTTAGCAGCCTTTTTGCCAGCTGTCTGGTTTTAGCAGTGATAACACT
>NW_008600485.1:0-41767 GCF_000691845.1 Merops nubicus
CTGCATCAGCCAGTTCCTTCAATACTCCGGGATGCACCCTGTCTGGTCCCATGTACTTATTTATGTTCAGGTTCCTCAGGTAGTCATGAACCTTGTCCTTGCTTACAGTGGGAGGGGCTTTGTCTACCTGGTCCTTGTCCTGTGGGCTGTGAAGAGAAGGGTTGCCAGTGAAAACTGAGGCAAAGAAGTTACTGAGTACCTTGGCCTGCTCCTCGTCCCATGTCACTAATTCACCACTGTTTATCACTAGGGTAGATACCCCTTCTTTGACCTTCCTTTTCTGATTTAGATACTTATAGAATCCCTTTTTGTTTTTCTTTGTATTCTTTGCCAAATTCAGCTGTAGCTGCACCTTGGCCTTCCTGACTTTATCCCTCCATAACCAGTCAGCTACCCTGCATTTCCTCCAGGACACCTGTCCCTGTTTCAACTGTTTGTGCAGTTTCACCTTGTTCTTTAGTTCAACCAGCAGTTTATGACTCAACCATGCCAGTCTTTTTCTCTTCTTGCCTGATTTCCTGCACATGGGTTTTGAGAGCTCTTGCACTCTATGGAAAGCCTCCTTATGGATCTGCCAGCTCTGCTCTGTGCCCTTATCTCTGAGGACTGCCTCCCAAGGGGTCCTGTTGAGCAACTCCTTGAAGAGCTGGAAGTTGGCTTTCTTAAAGTTTAGGGTGCTGATTTTGGTTTTCATCTTCAAGTCTCCTGATGAAGACATGCTCCTGTCCAAAAGTAATCTTACAGCAGCAGAGACTTGTGCCACAGTGAGGCTGTGGGCGGTAAAAATTCTCTCTTCCTTTCCCCAACCTCTCTGCCTGTCATGCCTTTTTACAGAGACCTCAAATGCAGGTTTGGCTGACTGAAAGCAGACGAATGAAGAATGGGCAGAATACTCAGGAAATTGTCCCCTCCATACAGGACACTTCCTCACATCATCTTTGTTTTTTTCTTTTGAATAAATCTGCAGCTCAGGCTATCTCATCTGTCTGTTGATGAGGAAATAGTGTCCAGGAGAGTACCTCTGTATTGCTCATTTTTATGCTGAGTGTAAATGCCTTACCTGGTAAACCAAATAATTTACTTAATACGAAACAATATAGCTGATAAGGAGGATCCAAAGGAGATGCTGAAAAAAAAAGAAACAGAGAAATTGCCCAGCTATTGTAGTAGGAATAATGCACAAGATTTAGATTAAAGTGTAATTTATTGTCTGAGTCATATGAGGAAGGGGATGCTAAATTGGTTCCCAGGATGAGAAAGCAGCTGCCACCAGCATTTTGTTCTCTACGTGCAAATCAGGCCACGCTGTAATGCCTCTTCCTGCCCAGGCAGCATTTGGTGGTTCGGTTTTAGGGGTTTGGCTTTTGTTATTCAGGTAGGAATGTTTTAATAAACTGCACTCTCAGTCAGTAGAGTCTTGGACATGGAGTTCCACCATCCTCCACAGCACATGCCTTGTGAAAGAGAAAGTGAGGGCCAGACTAAAGGCCTGGGGAGAGCCAGCTTGCTGTCTTAGCAGCTTCATTAAAGCAGCTCTGTTAAACCCTTAAGCTCCCTTGGGTGTTAGCCCTCTGTGCAGCAAGGAGGAAGCCAGGATCGATCAAGGAGTGTTTTACACCCACTTTGCGTTGGTGAAAATCAATATACAGCACTGAGCAAGCCTGCTTCACCAGCACTCTGCTGCTTCCAGAAACATAAAAGCATTTGTAACCTAGTACAGCCACTTGTGCTTGGCTGCAGCAGCTTTGTGCTGCCAAAGCAGCAAAAGGCAGCCAGAGGATATTCAAGAATGAGGCTGTAGTGATGTAAGCCATAATGACTTTACACTTCTTTTTTAGTTCAGTTCTTATTTAGATAAAACTTTCACTGGTGTCATATTTAGGTCTGTCCTCTGCCAGGTTTCTGCAGCCTTGCTGCAACTGAGCCATGGAAGTGGGCAGGGGAAGCCTTCAGCTTCCTCACGGTGTTGGTCTCCTCACACTGCACTCACCACTGCAGGATCTGACCACGTTCCACCACGTGTAAACCAGAGGTACACACGTGTCTCACCTTGGGACAAGTGGATACAGCTGAGGGATATTTTCACTTGTCCCAGTTTGCATGCATTGGGCTGTCCTGGAGCACCTGAGACTTCCACACAGATCTAGCAAATACAGCACAGGATCCCTGAGGTGTCTTTGCCCCTGTGGAGAGACAGATAGAGACCAGGCAGTACCCTACAGCTTCTCAGATGACACTGAACACGTAGTGCTACATAACCTTCACTGCTATAAGTGGCAAAGTTTCTTATTTGAGGATTTTTTGAAAGTACACATTATTCTGGGGTTTTGTTATAGAAAATAAAGGTCAAAAGATTCCATCCTCTCCAGACGGGGTAAGATGTACGGTGGTTCAAGGGGAGTTTGCTCAGAATTGCAACTCACTTCTCCAAAACATTTCACAAGAAAACATTCACAGTTGAGAACGCATCTCAACTGTGACACCATGGGAGCAGCTCAGAGAATCACCCTCCTCCCAGCCATCTGGTACGTAACTTAGGTCCCCGCCAGCTACAGGGTTACAGCATTATCTTGTTTAACAGCTGATGGAAAGCCAGGTCAGCAAGTGAAATGCAACTGCAGAAGCTGCTGGGTCACTGAGAAGAAGCTCTGCACCATTTTCCTTCAGACTGCAATTCTTGACCTTGCTGGTATTGCTCCCACTATCCCACACCATGCAATACAGTCACAATGTGATGAGGCCACGACATGAAGTCAGGTCATTATTTGTCAGAGTGATGGAAATTCTCTTCTCATTTGTGGATGGTAAAAAGCCTTATGACAAATGCTGCTATTGAGCACCAGCAAGGAAATAGCACTCTGCGGAGCAGACTGGGGTCTTTACAAAGAAGATCAGGAGCTGCATAGCAGCTCTTAAAAATGTTTCTTCTGCCCATGGAAGTCCCCTCTGCCATGAAAGAAACTACACAGCAGGGAAAACGCATGGGTAAATCACATCCTGAGGATCTCACAGTGTAGGCTCTCCTTTGATTTTTGAATATTAAACTACAAGTACACTGCTATCTTTTTTTCTTCCTGTCTCTGCAGCAGAAAATATAGTACAGAAAGTAAGCAATTTCTTTCCTCACACACAGACCTTAGGAAGAGCTTGCTTTAGAGCAATGCTGTTATCTGTTTAAGTTTGCATTTCTTTGTTCCTTCTGTGCTGTTTTATTACCTCCTTCTATCACCCAGCTCCAATGGCTTCTTAAATTCTGCCTCCAGCCACAAGGAATGTAAGCAAGTATAGCTGATGTAAAATGACATCCATGCCTTCATTCACTGAGCAGTGATTGTCTGCTGAGTACTTGCAGGGAAATTCTTTCTTTTTTTTTTTCCCCAACACAAATCCCAAGGCAGCTGAGGTTACACAACCAGCTTCATACTTAGTTTAAAATATGTCTCAATTTATATGCCATCTGCAGCACTCATCATTAAATGAGAAGGCCACAAACAGGAAAACTCACAACAATGATAAATAATCGGGACTCAAATGAGCACTCTAGTTTGAGGCAAGAATCTGGGTTGATCAAAATGCTCTCTAAATGGTGCCAGCTCAAAGAATGGGACAATCACATCACAAACCACTTGTCTGGGGCAAATGGCCCATTTTCCAAAGTCGATGATACATTCTTTGGCTCAGGAAATCCCCAACCTGCAAATCATTAGAGAGTAGGAGAAGTATCATTAGATGCTCACCCTTTTCTTTAGGCGTCTGCTTGGCACCATTACCAGAGAAGAGAGATGGTGGTAGGTGGACTTCTGGCCCGACCCCATAGAACCATTATTGTGGTCCCAGGCACAAAGCAATGGCTCTGAGAGCAAGGTACAGGGTGGGCTCCAGAAAGCAAGAGGCAGAGGGCAGTTCAGTGGATGCTTTTACTGTCCCTCACAGAATCCTTTGTATCAAAACTACCATGAATTACTCCATTTATTTATATCCCTATTCATGCAGGAAGAAACATGTTGATGTGTTGGGAAGACTTGTTACTGAAAAAAAAAAAAAAAACAAAACCAAAACCAACAGAAAACCAGAGAAATCAGATTCTGCATTTAGATCTGGACATGACCAGGTCAGAGACTGCCCTGGCATTCATTGTTCACGGAACGAAGGACTCCCCACAATGTCTGAATGCATTACAGGAAGTGGCCATGAGTGATGCCACCGAGAGGAAACTCTGGGCTCATAGAAATTGGAGACCTCATCTTTGAGAGGATATAAAACCAAACACATTTATAACCCATGATGAAAATTACAGGACAAGTGGCATTTATTTGTTTGCATAGTGAAGACTAGGCTACTTAAGTCTCTCAAGATTTCTACCAAAATATGTTGATTGCCTTTGGGATTTAGATTTGCAGAGGTTTTTGTGATTGCATTTCAAGGCACATGATGTGCTCTGGAGATGCACTATAATATCTTTATTTTTGTGGGGCCCCAGAAGGATTCCTAATTTTTTAAATTAGAGATGGAAAATTCATCTTTCCTTCTGATGAATCCCCCACCAGAACAGACCTGCCTTCTAAAGCATACTGCCAAAGACTCGTGTTGTCTAGTTTGGAGTGACAAAGTTTGTATCTGGAGGCAACTCAAAAATTGTAAAGGCTTCACTTTTATAGACCAATTATCAACGTGACCGGTCCAGTCATCAGCTACTGTTTATTAATTCCACCATTTTTAAAACTCTCATCCCTTCCCATTAGTCTAGGAAAACTGCAGAATTTCAGAAATATTTGTACAAAAGTCACTATAATAAAGCTGGGCAGACTTATGCTCAGTGGTACCTTATTTTATTAATAAATTCCTGTTGAGGTCATGAGGGTTCTCTGTACAGTAAAATCAGCAAGCTTTGGCCCTCAGAGCTCTCATGCAAAAGGAATTAGTCAGAAAGCACTGGAGCAGAATTTATCCTTGTACTTTTGTCTAAGTTTTCTCTCGTTATTATTATTTTCTTTCAGATCTCTCATGCTTGATTAAAGAAATTCCTTCCTTGGTTTTCTGTGCTGTTTTTATGATGCTTGTAGATAAAAAGCCTTTGCACGGCAGGAAGAAGAGCAACAATTTGCAAACTCAAGCTGCATTTACCATCTGGTATCCAAGAACTCAGCAGACTGCCTGTTCCATCCATGCAAAAATATTATGTTGCTTTAATGACCCCACGCTCCAATTTGAAGGTAAGCAAGTTGGGCTCAGATGACAGATAGGGACATTCACCTCCTGTAATAACCTGCATTTCCTCCACTGTTGTCACCAATTACCACAGCACTGATCACAGACTGATAACCAAAAGGTGGTATAATTTCAGAAAATCAGCTTCCTTGGCTTTTTCCTTTTTGTGTCTTCTTTGATTGGTTTTAGATGGCTGCAGTGCCAGATGGATACAAGCTGCATTGAGTAAGATGAAGGAGACCCACCTCCCTAGAGAAGGGAGAGGGCAGCGGTGTCCTACTCATGTCACTAAGCCCAAAATTTCCAAACGAATTGGCAATTCTTAAGACTCCCTGTTAGACACCTTAAATGAGACATATTTTCTAAAGGATACATTTCCATGTGTATCTGGCATTCTCTACTACCCAGGTACCTACCCACCTCTGCTTCTGCTTCCAGTGGCTCTCATTTACTGGAAGCCACATCCTTCTCCTCTCCCAACCCTACAGTTACTCATCAGCTTTTGCTGCAGTGAACAGGGAGTATATTGCACACTGCAGTATATTCAGGAATCAGTTTCTATTTTCAAGGGCAAGGATGATAAATTGAACACAGAGCAACTGTTAGTTTTATGGATAAACTATGTGTCCAACGTAGAGGGAGAACAAACTCAGAGCAGGCTACTACTATATCATGGGCCATGAAGTGATAACAATGACAGCCAATGGCGAGCGACTATTGATGTTCCCCATAGTCATTAGGAGACTAAAAAATGAAAACAAAGTATTTGGGGCTCTTGCAGAAAGACGTTAACAGTGTTACCTGAAAAAAAAAAGACGGGTTTGCTGGAATGGTACGCAGAAGCATCATCCTTTAATAGATAAACATGGGAATAGTCAGAGGATCATAATTTTGGAGATTAAAAAAAAGCTTGTCAAGCCTTACCCCCTGCCAGGGCACATTACAAGTAAAACTCCCTACCCCAGCCTCTGCATTTGCCAAAGGAGAGGACAGGCAGGAAAGATGGGCTGGCTTCCAGGCTGTTTTCACAGCTTGCATCACACATTTCATGATGAAGGAAGGAATACAGCAGGGGAACAGGAGGGAAAGAACCCCAGCTGTCCCCAGCCAGGACACCCCTTTGGAGACTGGTGTTTGTGGGGACACTGTCAAGCCCACAGACGTCTAAAGCCAGGAGCATAATCACAAACATTTCTATAGAATATAGGCAAGTCCTACACAGAGCATGAATCATAAATTAACCCGTTGCATTTTGCCACATGATAAGGAGAAGAAATGATAATGGTTATATGTCAAGGACATTTTTATCCAGAGCTGTCATGATAACTCCTTCTACTATAATACATTTCCTAAAAGAGTAATAAATAAAAGCTGAAAGGAAAGATACTGTCTGTAAGCAGGAGTGATGAATTTTGAGCCAGAAATTAAATCTCGGCTCCCATCCCCAGGATAACCAACTTCACAAGCATCTAGCTGAGTTTAACAAAGCTACTCAAACAAGCAAAATAAGTGAGGGTGTTCATGATACACCCACTGATGGCAACAAATACAAGCTCCACAGTGAGATATCTGCATAGCTTTCCTATGAAAATAGACACAAGAAGTATGATGTGGACCAGGGAAGGGACCTGGAGAAGGGACACTCCAGCAACAGGGGCACAAGGCTGGGTGAAATATCCCAGCTTTTAAATAGTGCACAACAATTTCTTAAGTAATTCCTACTAGAGTTTCCTAAATATCATGTGTTGCTGTTCCACCTATATTTTATAATTTTTAAATTAAAATGTGATCTCATTAAGATTTGGTGGAGCCCGCAGCTTTATAAGGACACTTCAGGATTCAGCCACCACACTAGCCGACAGAAGAGGTGGTGCAGACCCATAGAAGGAGCTGTGCTCCCAAAGCTGTAACTGATCTGACAGACCACCATCAGATGGGGCTGCAACTTCCTTGGTCCTCCTATCTGGAAAGGGGATGTAACACTTAGAAGACCTAGAAGAAAGCTTTCTAAAGTTAGCTGAAAAAACAGCTTCAAGCTTCTTTGCCCGAGTTCCTAACAGACAAATTGACTGTACCTTTGTGAAAAGCAAGGCACAAACACACGTAAATGACATTTAACTATTGTTGCTCTTGCTAAAAATGCTAAGAGTAGCTGGGATCCCTATCCTTTGTATCCTTCCACCTTGAATAGTAACTGAATAGTAACAACAGCCTAAAGCTATTAAGATACTTTTATTCATAGCCTTGTTACTATGAAATGGTTATTAGAGAAATGTCACTGGGGAAAAAAAGATGTTGCTTAGTTTTCTGGAATATGAACTTCTTGGGAAGACAAATTCATATTATTATCTCTTCCATTTTTCTCTAGTGTGTTTACTGATGTTCTGATCTTTCTTGATAAAAGAATAAGCTGTCTGAAAACAAAAAAGCAGATCAAAGAGGAAAGCAGCTCGGTGATGGAAGATGTCAGCTAGGGGAGGGGGATAAAAGCTCATATGCTGCTGATTGAGGAAGTCAATTTTGTCCAACTCCATGTGCACAAGATGAAAGCAGGGCTCACTTTCCACATATCCCTTCATTTCACAAATTGTCCAGGGTAGTATTTTTCAGCTGGCCAATTGAAATAACATCTTCATCTCTAACACATGCACTAGCCTGTGCAACAGAAAAGGCATTTCCCAGGCAAACAGGAATGGGTCTGCCTAGAAAGAGGGATGGTTAGAACCCCTCAGCATCACAGATACTGATTTTGAGGCTACAGCTCAAGATAACACTGTATTCTTAGTAAACCTTTGCTCTGAAAATGCGAAAGTTCTCACATCTGTATTTGTTGGCCTCTTCACCAAGAGACCCTATGTATGGTTTCATGTGACAGTGCCTTGCTCCTCACCTCTGAGCTCAACCACAACACAGAGACACTCCCTGTTTTCAAACCTCCCTGGAAACCTCACGTGGCCAGACCCTCAGGGAACCTCGTTGATCTATTTGAAAATACATACATATATCTTCCTAGCCCTTTCCTAGCTGTTCTTAAAGCTCCTCAGAACAGGAACATTTTGTTTATATTACACCAGGCATCTGGCAAGACATTATGAGCACTTCAATGAAAAATGAACAGTGCTTTATGCAAGGTGTCTCTGCCCAACTTGGCCTCGCCGTTTAGCATGCTTAGGTTAATTACTGATGGGTCCACTAAACCCAAGTACCAGTCATATACTGTTGGCTTTTAGAACACCAAATATGGAGTTTTGATACAGATTTGCATCAATTCACTATGCAGTTGGCTGAACATCATCACTCAAACAACCACTAAGCAGCAAAGGGAGAAGAAAGTAAAATGTGAGTGCAGATGTGAATTTTGATCTTCCCTCAAATTAGTTTAAATCATCCTGGAAACAGAGAAATTGGAACATAAAACTGTTGCCTTGTTTCTTTTTGGTGCTTGCAGTCATGATACCAAATGAAGTCTGTTTGAAACCTGGCAAGGAAGGCCTTTCTACAGGTTATGCTGCTAACTGGAGGCTACCAAGGCTTGATCATAATTATCAGACTCAATCATGTAACTGAAACAATTCTTTTCCCTTGAACTCCTAAGACCCTATAACAGAAACTCTTCTTATTGTGAAAGACAGTGTTTAGCTTGACCTCCTATTACAAGTTAGTAAAGATGACCAATAGATCTATAAAGACTGGTGTCATGATTTCTTCACTGTGAGGTTGGTGAGATACTAGAACAGGTTGATCAGGGAAGTTGTGAATGCTCCATCACTGGAGGTGTGCAAGACCAGGTTGGATTGGGCTTTGAGCAACCTGGTCTAGCGGGAGGTGTGCCTGTCTATGTCTATGTGATCTTTAAGGTCCCTTCCAAGCCAAAACATTCTATGGTTCTGTGAAATTAAACACAGGATAACAAGCTGCATGAAAAATTAATGGACTACCTGGGTTCACATGTTAAGCCAGTGGCAGAGTCCAGCTAAGTCCATGTGTCCTCACTTGAAGCAAGCTGTTCTAGTCATTGGCTTATCATTACAATCCAGGTAGCCACTGGCATACAGGTGTATGCTCAGACACCTATAATACATAGTCATGCCACGATGAAATGGGCTGCATGAGTAACCAACACGAAATCCACACCACCGACATTAGCTGGGAGTGAAAATGTCCTTTCTTCTTAGCAAAGTCCATTGAGATTTGACACAGGACAGTGCCTGGTTATGCAACCCTTCTACTCAGGGCTGCTGCTGAAATATTATTTCACATCATTCACTCCTGCTATGTGGCCTGGAAATAATTGCCTGGAAGAGGCTGGCTCTTTGTTTTTTTTCCCAAGGAGAGAGCACTTCTTCTGAAAGTGTGGTATCCCTAGCTTCAGCCTGTGTCTAAAGCAGAGTTATATAAAACTATACCAGTGTTTGTGTTTTCAGGGGATGTTTTTCAGACTTCTTTGGGATTCAAGTTGTTTCCCATGGACCCGCTGTGAATCTCAAGAGTGGTGCTGCACTATTGCAATGCAAGCTGCAGAATGAACTGTGGCACTGAAACAACTTCTTCTGCCACAGCCAAACAAGATAGATAGGGGGCAAAGGAGAAGGGCATTATAATACCTGCTCAGCCTCCTTAAAAAGTGGTATCCTCCTCAGAGCTATTCTGACTTACACCAGCTATTAAAGCTATTGGATTCCTAGTAATGAGTAAACAGGATACAGCAGATTCCAGCTATCCTGACCTGGGAATTGTGGGAGATTGTTGGATGGAGCAGAGTAAACCTTCGTCTTTGGCTTAGAGAATTATAAAGCAACATATTGATTAGTAGTGGAAGAATGAGTAACCCAGGAAAATCTTAATAGTCAAATAATCTCCAGTTCTTGACTCTCTACCCTTCTCCTACCTCATCTTGCAAAAGCAATCAGTCTCATGAATAAAACATTCCTATTTTGTGCTCAGTGTCACCTGAGGGCGTGGGGTTTGGACTACAGACACAGACAGGGAAAAACCTAGCCCAAAGCCTGTTTTTACAAGAATACTCCCTGGAATTTTTTTCTTTAGTGAACTGTTGCATATGGCTGCCAAAGTACTTTGCAGTTTCTCAGCTTGTACCTGCTGAGATAGCCCTTTGTTCCAAGGTAATGTGCAGGATGGAAGGGGCCACCATTCACTTCTACACACCCACTGGAGACAGCAAAGCAAGGTCACAGGGACCTGGGGTCCACCAGACAGACTTGTGAGTAAGATCAGCCAAAAGGATTCTCCACACAGCTCACAAAGATGTGTCCCTACTGTAATTTCAAGAGAAACATGCCCACCCCTAGATCTTCAAGGACATGCCACTGCTTCTGCTCACCAGAAGTACATTCATTTCCTAGCACTGTGCTGCAAGAAAAGTGCAGTACTTGTGACTCAGGAGACAAGGACTATGTAAAAACCTGTGTTTGTAGGGAGTGGGAGGAGAGTGCTACGGTGCATGTTGCAGAGCCTGCCACAGGGGGACCTGGAAGCCCCATGGAAGAAGGCTCCTCACCTGGCAGCCATCCTTCCGATCTCACAGGCGCATGGGGAAAGTATCCCCAACAGGACTGTACTCTCTAACCTGCAAATTCTCTGACAGGACACTGCACAGAAGACACACACATCTCTCACTCTTCTCCTTTGATCATTTCATTGTACCTACTCCTGATGCTTTGAACAACCTCCTCGAAGTCTGAGGGAAAGTCAAAGCTGGAGAGAAAGAGTGGCAGGAGGACAGGGAGGGCAAACCCCACTTTCACATTTCATTCCCAGCCAGCCAAGAAGCTGCTGCTGCTCCAGAAGGGATGCTCACAGCATTTGCAGTCCTGCCCTGCCCCAGCCAGGACACACACACAGTGAAGCAGTGAAGTGAGAGGGTGACTCCCTGCTGTGACCTGAGCCCACTTGTATTTCCAGACCAGAACATGGCATCACCCCTTTAGAATTTACATTGCTGTTATCCATCCCATTAAACAACGTTTGATCAGATTAACTAACAGCAGCCCTGCTTGCCAGTGAATGCCAGCATTAACTGCAACACAATAGGAGCACAGGCCTAAGCCCATTTTTTTTTGCAGATAGTAAACCTGTCAGCGGAGCAGGACTGTTGATGTCATCTTCTGACTCAGTGACAGTGCCTGTTCCTGGGGTCACCCTGCATTCCAACACCATCAGCATCCCCTCTCCAAATCTCACCTATTATTTGCTCATTGTGGCTAGCTTTTGCCTGGAGGAAGAAAGGAGTAACAGGCTGACATCACCTGCTTATTAATAGATGGGTAGAGAAGAATAATCTCCAATAAAGGCTTGGATGAGGATGTTCTCTCAGGGTGTACTCAGGAGAATGGTGTATTGGTGAGCAGTGCATGCTGGGCACCTTTTAAGGGAAGCAGCTGTCTGCTCAGTGGCTGCTTCTGAACCCTTGAACTGAAGTTTGCTGGTCCTTCAAGGGCATGGTTAACCCCTCACTGGAAAACACAGCGGTGGGACAACCACTGGGAACTGGGTTCCTGTGCAAAGCAGAGTCATTTCTTTGTAGAGGAAAATAACAAGGTTCTTCAGGGACGAGATGTGACTCTGTGGCACTCCAGAGTAGTGGCTCCCATCAGTGATCCTGCAGCTGTCAGTCACACCAGGGAAGGGATCAGGCAGGAGCTCCCCATCAGGCCCTTGCCTGAGGTCTGCAGCTGGATGCAAGTTACAGAGGGTGAAAAATGTGAAACATCCCATTTAATCAGTAAATCTCTTCCTCTCTTGAATGTTTCCCGATAACAGTTGGAAATGTTATCAAAGGCATTTGTTATTGAATTTTTTTTTTTGTGTTAAAAAAACTCTTTACTGCAGCTCAGTGTTAGGAATGATAACTCCAAGTCATATGGGGTGGGGTTTTTTTAATGTTTAAAAAGCTGTGCGTGACTCTTGGTATTATGCTTTCACAGCAAGATCAGAGGATTGCAAGGTTAAAATTAATCTCTTGTGGATCAACTGCTACATCAAGTTAAAATGCATCTTTCCTACCAGGAGGCTACTAACAAAAAGTAAACTCGAAACAGGAATAAAAGGAGTCTAAGCAAATTCATTACAAAATGTAAATATGCATTCTTTCTTTTCCTTTGTTTCTCCCAGCTGATGGGAGGAGCTGTTAAACATGTCTGAGTGAGCCAAAACATATTTCTAAGCCTTCCTTGACATACCTTCTAAGCATTATACCACTTACCCACTTCTAAGATGTGGAGACTCCAGAACAGAGTGTCTGCTCAGCAGCAAGACTGCAAGATGAGAGATTTGTTTATTTTTCTCAGAAAAGGCAGAATATTATAGTATTCCCTCCCACATGAACAGATTGATTTACTCACTCTTGGCTGCATTTACTGTCCCTCATATATTACCAGTACAAAATTAAGCAGAGGGGGAAGGCAGCCTGACCCTCACAGCTCAGTGGCAAAGGAAAGATCTTCCTGGCTGGAGAGCATTGATCCTGCTGGTGACATGCTGGTGCCCCTGACACAGGTCAGAGCTTTGCAGCTCTCTTACGATGATCAGACACCCTAAAGCCCAACACTAAAACTGGAGACATGCAGCAGGACCAAACTGGCCTATTTTCAATTTTCTTCTGAAAGCATCGTAAATTGAGTGGTCTAGTGAGGAGGAACACTGGTAACAAGAAAAGGGCCTTCTTTTTTTGTGTTTCTTCTTTTTCAGATGGACAGTGGCTGCTGAGGAAGCATTTGCAGAACATCAGCTGCAGCATGTTCATCTTGCCCCCCTCTTGCTATCCACTGCAAAGACAAGACCTGAGCAGCAGGCTGCTGCAGTGTCTTGTTCACTGAGTGTCCTGCTCCACATTTTTCTCATGTATTCATGCTGGCAAGCCTGCCACTGCCTCTGGCTGCAGGTCTGGCTCATGATTCAGACTGCTTAAGTCTTCCAGAACATCATTTTCCTTTTGCTAGCTGATTAATTTTACTTGCTTTCATCTCTTTTCAAATAAAGCCTTGTTTAAAATCCTCCCTGGGATTTGTATCAGCCAGTGCAGGAGGGAGGATGCCTCTTTCCAATACAACATGCTCTGACCTTCACAGTGCTGCCATGACAAGAGAGCTGGGCCATTTCCATGCTTGAAGGATACAGAAAAGCAAAGAAGTGATAGTGCTACCCATGGATGGAGGTGACCAGGATTTCCTCACATTCTCAATCGTTTCCAGTCCAGTCAGGATCCACCGGAGCCCAATAAATGAGAGAGCACAATAAATGGTCATTCTTACCATTTTTATGCTATGCTTCTTCAGAGATACCAGTGTTTTATGAAAGCTGAGTTCACAATGAACAGTAATGAAAAGAGCAAATTGAGTTCATTTCACCTTTTTCATACTAATGGTGTACTACAGTCTACCCCACGCTGGTAGTATCCAAGGGTGAAAGAAAATTCAAATTTGTAGACTTCAGGGACTTTGTATCTAAAATTACGTTCAGATCTGAGCCAGGGCCAAATCCAGAAAATGAATCTTATTCCGATTCCAGTGATAAAATCTCTGCCCTTGGCTTTTTTGTGAATTTTTACATGGTGCAAAGCCTACATGAAATGTAGCTGCTTTTCACACAGCTTTTTTTTTTTTCCAAGTTTGAACAGTTTTGTTCCAATTCAAAAGAAACACAGTGAGTGACAAGCTGTCTGTCGCTTTCTCTGTCCCTAAAGAACGACTCTGTTTGAATTCAGCAGTACATACGGCAACGACCGTTTGCCTGGACAATCCCTGCAACTCATTGAAATTCAGAGTCAGGTTCCTGACCTGAACTTTGCAGCCAGCTCTTGTCTCTCACGATGGCATGCAAGTACCAAAGCCCAGGGGCTGAACGCTTGTGACAGTGGAGGACTTAGAGCACAAATTATATTTGGACTTTACTCGCTGGACCCACCTTTTATCCGGATTCATCTTCAAAATCAGGATCCTCAAAGCATGCCCCATCCCTGGGGGTCTTTAAGGCCAGGCTGGATGAGGCACTGGGCAGCCTGATCTAGTGGGAGGTGTCTCTGCTCATGGCAGAGGGGTTGGAACTGGGGGATCCTTGTGGTCCCTTCCAACCCTGACAGATTCTGATCTGTTTTAGCAGAGGACTTTAGAGCCCTAATAGCTCAATGGTTGGACTTGATGATCTTGAAGGTCCCTTCCAACCTAAAGGATTCTATGATTCTATATGGCACTACACAGTGGTGACACTGCTGTGCTGCAGCGTAAGGGATCCCCTTGCAGGTTTTGCTATCTGGATATTTGGAATAAATAGGGCTCCTTAATGGGAGGCAAGCTTGGGCAGACAAAAAGGAAGATAAAGCCATTGCTCCTTAGCATGAGCCCTTCAGTGTCCCAGTCTGGCCAGCTGTCTTTGCCCAGTCCACACCCATTTAGGAATGCACTCAACTGCACAGTGCTGGTGTGAACATCCCACTGGAGCGTAGTAAAGCAAAAAATGTCAACAGTAGCCACATGAAGACTCTCTTCTGCTGTTACCAAAGATGGAGAGGCTATAAAATTTGGATGAAGATAAGGATTTTGATTGTTTGGGAATTTCTTCCGTCTAACTTCTGAGTCACAAATTTCACCCAATGGATGTATTATTGTTTTACAAGTGAGAAGTCTTCACAGAGTGTCCCATCAAACAGGCACCAAGCTATGCCATTCCTATTTACTGTGCCCAGGAACCATTTACCCAGCAGCACTTATTCAAAGAAGCTTTGAAATTGGCCAGAAGCCAAATGTTTGCAGCTGGGTTTTATAAGACAGGATAGCTCAGTGCCTGGCTGGACACAGTTCTGCCCACAAACACAGCCTCCTTGGGGTTCCAGTCCTGAAAATAAGAGTACAAAACACCAAATGCCAAAAGAAAAAGATGCATTGACAAGCTTGGGCAACTGTGTGCTCACAGCCATCCCCCAGCAAACCTGCTCCCCACCCATGCCCCTAGTTTGCTTATAAAACATTAGTTTATTTTGCTCATAAAACATTTGCATGTTTTGTTTTTAAGAAAATGGAAAAATGTCAAATATAAATTTCCATTTACTTGGCATACTGGCCCCAAAAACCAAAGATCTAAGGTGGATATTCAACAGAATTTAAACTAGGCATTAAATTGGATGCAGAGCTCAGTCTGGTCCTGCAAAGCCATGCTCCATTTGCCTGCAGGATTTTCTATTTCTGGGCTGCTCAGGATAACAACAGATGGGACCCCTAATTCAAAGGACGATCTTGAGGCTAGAGGCAACAAAACTGGACCAGAATGTAAAAAGTAGGGTTGTTGCAGATGTGGAGGAAAATATGTATTTTCAGCTGAAAAAAAAAACCCAACATATATTGAGTCCAGATGGCAAGGGAGAGTACTCTGGATTTCTAAACCATCTCAAGATCCCACTGTATCTGCCTCCTTCAAAACCCAAGCTACTGGTTTCACTGAGGCCAAATTAACTGTGAAGGCAAAGAACGGGTCTTATCTAGAAGACCAGGAGTTAGGTACAGAAACTTGCTACCAGCTCAGAGAAAGAAATTTCTCTTCTGAGCTACCAGTAGAGCTGGCTGAGAATTTTCTGCTAGTGCCTTCTGAAGGAAAAGGCTGACTATTTTTTTTTTAAGTCAGAAAAGCAAAATTAAACATTTTGTTCCAGGTCTTGTTGACCCAATTGAAGCACTTCAGCTCACCCATTTGAAAATACTTTTTTCTAGGTCAACTCCTCATTAATCTCTGTCTGCCTCAGCTACCACACTGTCTTGGAGCAGAGATACCTCTCACGTTCTTCCTTTCTTTTTTCCCTTGCCCCTTCCTTTCTTTGCATTCTCTACTCAAGATTTAACTTGAGGAGATGCCATGAGATATCCTCCCCAGCTGAACTGCTGCTGGGTACTATGGAGATGAATCAAGCCACAGATTAGAAGGGAAGCCTAAGGCACTATGATCGATCCATCAGATGTGGTCAAATTAAGATGAAACAAAACTTTGACTTCCAGAATGAATGTCGTTTGGAACATCTGATAAGTTCCTGACAAGTTTTAATATCTTCAGTCTTTGTTGGATCAACAGATCAAAACCAACTACTGAAGCATCCATTTTCCACAGGACTCGAATTCCAGTTTATGAAAAAGCTGCATGAGCATCCCAGTGTGACCACACCATCCGATGCCTCTCGGCTGCTTCTCCAGCTGGCTGCTTTCAAGGCACTCTCCTGCCTACTGCTTTAGCTGATCTGCCCAAGGTTGCTTTTGTTTTGGAGCCAGTGGCAAGAGAAGCTCTCTGCCCAAGCTGGAAGCCTCTCTGAACACTGCTTGTTGTCCTCCACCAACAAGATAGCCTGGAGCACACTGCCAGTTCTTACTCTAGCACAGCTGAGCCCTTTACAGCTAAAACAGCTTTTAGCTCCTGCTGTTGGGCTTCCTCAGAGCTATCCAGATGGAAGAGTGCTTCACAGGGCCACCTGCACCAGCATGCCCAGTGGAGGAGGCACACCTTCATGAGCACAACGCCACTTCTCCTTCTAGTGCAGTCTGAGCATGGCAAGCCTAGCAGGCAGAGTGCCACACCAGCTCCTCCTCCAGTGCCCCAGGGAGCTGCCCACTCAGCCTGAGGCAGGGCCAACCTGCCAGTTCTTTCACCAGCAGGCACGGGCAGCTGGCAGTTGAGAGGGCAGACCCCCGTACCCAGGGTAAGGCAATCCCAGTAAAAAGCAGTGACTGGACACATCCTCCCAGCTTATCTCAGTCCAGCAGAGGAAAGCAGCATCGAGGCGTCACGAAGCCTGAGGGGATTACTGCCGTGGAAGGGCCAAGGAACGTGGCTAATGGTGGAGCAGCAGGCAACGTCATGCCTCATGGCTGCTCCAGTCCCTCAGGCTGCTGTGCTCTTCTGCAGCCATTTTAACCCAGGCAGGCCAAAAGAACCCAGCAATGCTCATGACAAAAGTGGCACCCCAAAACTTGTGATTTCCATGAAATTAGCATCTCTCCCACAGGCTTCCAACGCAGCCTTATAAGCAACACCAAGAAGAAGCAGCACTTTTCTAATGCTATAATCATATCCACCATCTCCAGCACTCAGATGTCTCCTCTTCTTCCCTGTGCCTCAACTCCCCCTCTGTGTGCTTCTGTCCGCTCTGGACACTACTTAGGGAAGGTAAGGAACATCTCTCACTAACGTCAGAAGAGTATTTATCACAGTGCCTGCAAGCACTATCATAATTCTCCTTAGCATTCTCTTTTTTTTTACATTTTTACTGTATGAATATTTGCTTGTATAGCATCTGTTCAGCTGCAAATTAGCACAGAAGCAAGAAGACCCAAGAGCTATATTAAAAGATTTTTTTTTCATGACTGACTTAGATCTTTCCTTTGCTGCTTACGCATGATTTTCACGTTCACTCCAGAAGTACAATAAGCTAATGCTAACAAAAGACAGCTGCCACAGGGATTTCTTTAGTTCAAAGTGCATACAAGATATATCTAAAACCACGTGCTTTGCAATCAAAGTGACAGTCCAAATATTAGTTAAATATTTTCATGTTCCTAATTGCAATAAAATACCCATTGAACAGCTCCCTCTTGCACACAGCATGCTGGTGAGCACCAGGACAGCAGGTTTGCAGTGCCCTCTGGAGGCAAGTCCTGGGCTTTTTTTGGGGGGAAAAAACCCCACGAGCATTGCTCTTGTAGGCTTTTGGGGGGCTTTCAGGGAATAGGCTGGAAAGTACGAGGAGCTCCTGATGTCTGGGTTCACATGGGCATTTTTTTCAGCCAACGGGGTGCATGGGGAGCGTGGGTGAGTCTCTTGTAAGCACAGTCAATAAAATGAAGAGATCCACATAGAAATTCACTCCTTCAGTTGACCATAACTCACTCTCCATTTCTTAGACATGTGCAGATCAGTGGTTAGAAGCTCAGGATTTGGACCTCCCACTGAAGTTCTAAGCTGGGTAGTCTGGAGAAAGAGACCCAGGAGAAAACACTTGAAAAACCAAGAGCCCTTTGGAATCATTACCACACTATGGTCAAATTTCACCCACACTGTAATGAAATTCCTACATGAGGCCATTTTATTCATTCCCATTTCTCATTTTCAAGAAAATCTGAATTTCTAGGTGCTGTGTGGTACTGGAAGAAGAATTACTGAAATGTTAGGAAATGTATAAAAGCTCTTCTTATAGGATCCTCTTTTTCAGCTTAAAGGGGGTTTGGCCCACACATAGTATGAAAAAAAGCATCAGAACTTTTTCACCGCAGACTTGGAATATTTGAAAATACTTCCATCATTGACAACATCCCTAACTCTCACAAATAAAAGGAAGAAAAAAGATTCAAGCATACTTCAGATACCACCGAAATTTCCTGAGGATGTCTACCAGCATCCCAAATTAAATGTCTTCCAAGCCTAGAAAGAAACATAACCCAAATGAGGGAGAATATGAACAAAACCAGTTCAAAAGCTGGTATTATTTTGATTCTTTTGTTTGGCTAAGAGAGCACCACAAGCAGAATGGCTTAGTCTTCCCTCCTTGGACTTTCAGATGAGAACTCCTGCAGTTCATAACCTCAGATCAGCTCCATTACTAGAGATGAATACTTAATTGTGAACAGAACACTGACCTTTTGCCAGGAGCTTCTGGAGCTACAACTATGAATTGTATTATAGCCTTTGGAAAATTGTATAACAAAATCTCACATATAACCTTTGTTTTCTCTGATGCCACTGTGGCTTCTAATGTGTAAGTTTTAGCTTACTACATATACTACATTTTCCTAATTGCAATCAGACTGATACATAAACAAGTGACGACAGCAGCAATCCTTATATTAGCTAAGATAGTGCATTATAAAATATCCACACTATTCCAGTGTTTTCTTTATGAAACTATAATAATACTGTCTTTTTTCTAGGACCATCGTGTCTACATGTGTCCTGTTCAGCTCTTTGGGCTCTTGATGTGTAGCTGGTACAAGAAACACAGAAGCTTAGCTGGTGCCTCTACATGGTCTTGCAACAAAGGTAACAGCGAATGTTTCCGAAAACTGTCCATATACATTAGTGGAGAGGGGAAAAGGGAGAAAGTGACAGGGGAGAATGAGAGAGAAATACTTTCCATTTATCAGCCACTACTGTTCAGCTTTCCCTCCCCGAGGGGTCGTGGCATCAATAATCTCAGGCAAGTAAAGGATCAAGAGACATTTTCAGTTAAATAATTCATCTCTTTCCGTATTCTGATGCAAGAAATGGGAGACAGCTGGTGATACCAGAAAGGCATCAACTTAAAATGTGCATGTGAACTTTCCTCCTGCCAGAGCACACAGATAAAACAGAGCTTAGCATGTGCCTTAAACCAAGGCCCAGACAATAACACAAACATCATCTAGGTCACTAGCAAAGATAAAATGAGAGACTATCACAGTTTTCATTGTTCAATATATGAGGCAGCAGCCCTTGCCAGCTGAGAAGGACTTTCTCTCCCAGCCTTGACACACTTTAAAAGGCAGAAGGAGGATTTCTGGGGCTCTCATGTCCACTTGGGGCTTCCAGTTCGCTTATGAGCTGCTTAGGACACACTCAGATCTACAAGCCAAGAATCACTGTTGCAGGATCCACTAGTTTCAGCTGGCCTTCTGCAAGGGCTAGATCCAGCCTCGAGGATACAGAGGAACACAACTACAGTAAAAAGCCTGCCTTAGATAGCTTTACTTCTATTTAACATAACAGATTTTGGCCCAAAGACAATAACATGCTCTTAAGTGGACAAGGCTTATGCTCTGCCATGCTTCAAGAACCTGGAAGGTGAAGGAAATGGTGCTTTCAAAAAGAAGGTGGTTATTCTGCTCTTTCTTGTATGAGATAAGCACTACATTGTGGAGAAGAAGGAAAGTTGCCAGGAAAGAAGCAGCACATGAGCATTTTTTCCAAAGCTGCACTGAACAGACTTCTTATAACTCACTAAGACTAAAACTTAGCAAATGCTCATGCCCATAAAAAATTGTATTAGGCAGTAAGTAATGTTTAAGGCTAGGAGCCAAAACTTCTCTGTTGTTTTACAGGGATTTTAAATCTTGACAAGTGTTACAAGATTCCTTTAACTCCACAGTGCCACAGCCAGCACTAACTTGGGACAATCAAGTGGCAGGTAGGAACTGGGTTATCGGTATTGGCAAAGAAGAGGAGTCACACAAAATCAGGGTTTTCACCACCACCTCCAAGTAAAAGCAAGAGTTCAGTCTCAGCCATCACATCTGAAAGCATTGCTCCTCTGGAGAGAGATCCCTTCCACACACACCCAGCCCTGAAGAAGCAGCATCCAGTGAGATACAGACCCTGCAGCCAGCACCGTGGAGGATGCCTATGCCCTGAGGACAGTGGTATGCCCACCAGGCACCACATAAAATGCAGATGTGCTTTTACTCTCTCCTCTTTCAACCCCAATTTAAAAATGTGACATTAAAATTGCATTTAATTATGATTATGGCATACACAGACATGGTACAAATAGGGCTCATGTGAGGGAGGTGTATGCTAATGGGTTTCAAAGGCTACTAAACCCACCCAAAGCAATGAAGCAAACTATTAGGTGTGCTAAGCACCAGGCTGGTTTGTCAGCTTGTCTTACAGGCATCCTAGGAAACAGCAGATATTCCACAACCACAGAACATGCCATGAAATTGGCCCTCACATGCCACACGGCAATGAAATGATTGTGGAAGGCAGACAGTATCAAGAGAAAACAAGGCTTCAGAAACATTTCTGAAAACAAACATACTTGTCTCCATAGGAGTAATAAGAGAAAAGAAGCAGAAGTCTTTTTGCACAGCACATACTCAGGCTGGAGAGGTTTCTACCCCCCAGACTGGACATAAAATGAAACGCACATTGCGTAACCAAAACCACATAAATCAGTACCAGTGTTTTTCAACACAGCAAATCATGTTGGCTTTATAACCCATGACGAACAATTACGGACCTAGAAAAGACATTATGATTAGAAAAATAATGAAAGGTGGTACAGAGTTTTTGTTCCAGGTGACTGATGAGTTGTCAAGGATAAAACTGTCCTGAAAGGAAACATATCCTATGTTTAGAACAACTGCACATCCACTGCAGCAATGCTCAGATGGAAGAGGGGCATGAATAATTGGGGACACTATGGTTTCTCTTGTTTCTGGAAGCGATTCATTTGAATTATTCTGCTTGTTAATGAGGAAGAACAAGTCACTTGAAAATCGCCAGCCTGTCATGTGGCTGGGATAAGAGGGGAACAGCATCCCATTATTTAATCAATTTACATTAAATGCCTCATCCGGAGCTGGCTGCTAATAAACAAATTAATAAAGTTGCAGGAAGATGAACCGCCCCTCTCTGTGAGTGGCTTTGTGGTGCCAGACAAAGAGCTGGGCCGGGGAGCATGCAGGGAGCTGCTCTCACAGCTGACCGCTGGCTCTGCGACTGAGCGTGCTCCATCCCATCCATGCCCAAAGCACCGGCTGGCTGCAAATGAACGAGGGATGGGAGAAGTCAAGCATAAAATCCCACTGCCCTGGAGAGAGCACTGGCTAGAACCAGTCCCTCTGTCTTCTTCGGGCTTCACAGAAGGTGGGTGCCACAATGGCAGGGAGGTCTTATGCTGGTATTACTGCTATAAGTGGCAGACGGATAGACTGGTAAAAGGGGACTCTGGCTAAACTGAAATAACAGTAATAATGACATCAGTGTTTCCCTTTCCTTACCAAAATCATCAAGATACATTCCTTGCTTCCGAGGCCACGTATCAGAAACACCAACACAGGAGCAAGTCGTTCACGCTGGCTGCAGTGAACACGTTGAAGAGGAGATGCAGCAATGAAAATATCACCCAGCTCAGTTTGGGGCTGGTGGGAGGCTCTAGGGCAGGAGGTATAAGAACACACTGGCATGAATCTGAATTGCCCGTGACTCTCCCTCAAGATACTCTTGCTACCTTTCAAGCAGTACAGTAGGCTTTAAGGACAATCTAGGCTGAAGACTGAAACAAAACTCCCCAGGCAAACATCACAGTCAAGAGCTTTCTTGTGCATTCCCAAGGCACTTTAATGAAACATTTGAGTACAGCATGGAGTTCTGAGGAAACTGTTACACAAAAAAGGTTGGACAAATATATTCTAGCTTGTGACACCCTACTTGTGTTCACAGCTGAGCCTCAGGCTTAAGTGATGACTATGTCCATCCTTACAACAGATGCTGTGGTTTTCAGCAGGCTTTCCTGCTTCATGCCAAAGGGGAAAACAATATCATTTGTGACGACTAATGGCTGGGTTAAAAATCAGTCAGGTTAAGTATAGGAGAAGACAATCTCTTCCTGAGTACTATATAACGTCAGGAAATTTGTCCTGGCAATGTCATCCATTCTGCATGCCACGTAAAGCAGTGGAAAGGGCTGGTGTCAGAGACTGCATACGGTGCAGCCTGGTAGGGATTGCTGACAGCCTGTGTAAGAAAGCGCCTGCCAACAGTCCCCTTCTTTATTTTTGGAAAAAAAAAAAAAAAAGTCTAATAATCCTTTGGACCTCAGCAAAATAATTTCTGTATACACAAAGCAAAGTTGTTCTTTACTGTGCAATAAATGGATGGTTTCCTTCCTGTTCCTAGCAGTAAAGAAGACTGTCAGAAAAGCTGCAGAAGGCCAGAAGCATCTGGTCACCTGAGGACAAATGAAAACAGGATGGAGACTAAGCACATAACAGGCAAGTAGGGACACACGTTCAACTGATCTGGGATCCTTTCATCTCTGTCTCACATTCAGTCCTGAGTCCACTCTGCCTTGATCGCTTTAGATACATCAGAGGGAAGGTTTGACTCCCCACTGTGGTACTGATCTCCTGAGAGCTGGTTTGTGGCACTAAAATAACAGAGAGTAGCTGCTACAGTCTGGCCACTTGTCATCAGTGACTGCAGGCTGAAGTTCATTTCTTCTTCACTCAGAACAACCCCCCCCCCTTCCATCAGAAGCTGTACCTCACAGCTGCTCAGCCAGAAGAGCGTATGTGAACGACCAGAGTCGCCACCTTAATTTCCTAGAGGCCTATAGCTCACAACTTGAGTCACGCTTGGATTTACAGACAACCAAAGAGACCAAGACCTCATGCTGGTCCACGGCTCAGTCACCTACAAAGAAAACAGATATTTCTGCCAGAGGGTTCTACAAGAGACATTCATAATCTTCTGCTGCCAACACATACAAAGATACTGGGAAGCCCAGGGGAAAACAGCGGATAAACGCAGTTGCCTTTTCCAAGTAATGGGAGCCTGTTTTTTTTCCAAAGCAGAACCAAGCATGCTCCACTTCAGATATTAGACATCCCACCTGTTGCAATATCAGTTCTACCTCAGCTAATTTCCTGATGGGGAAATTAGAACTGGCATTGATTACTGAGTCTCAATTCTTTCCTAATACCTTTCAAATACGTAACAACCCACAAAAATGGTGTGTACTTTCAAAAAGTAAAATAAAGAAAACAAAATTCTGGATTATGCACTGTTTCTACCTTTTTCTAGACTACAAAAGGAAACTTTCTTTGTTACTGTAGGTAAGTCAAGTAATCAGGTTTTCCTTTCCTATTATATTGCATTTATTTCTTATGCATTTCCTGTAGATATAATCTAATAGCTATATATCTGAGATATTACATCTATTACAAGAGTATATACTTATAATATATGTAGATAATACCTGAGTGTATTACATGAAGCTTTCAGTTTATGTTACCAATATGCCTTCACAGATTCCAAAACTGTAAGAAATATATTTGGGCTACGATAAATCACATATCAAGACTGAATCCAGCTTGAATGAAATACATTCATTTCCTCTAGCCAACAAGTGGGAAGTATTTGTGACTTCCAGAGCACTCATGAAAGTCAGGCAATCTTTAGTCACTGGAAATGGTGCTCTGGCTCTAAACTGATGCATGTGGATGATCGTATGAGAATTAAGCTCTGGTACACTAGTTAGACACAAACTCCTTCTGTCCTGCTTTAAGATCACAAAAGTTCTGAAATAGAAGCTTAAGGAAGCCATCGATAAGAACTGCTAAAAATGCTTAGCCTTAAATTTTATTACTTTAATAGTTAAAAGACTGGCTGCAGTCATTGAGTGCAACAGACCGAGCATATATTATATGCGACATGTAACTCTGAACCTCCTCTGCACTAGAGACTTTCAGGGAGCAGGTCCACTGGTGGTATTGTAGATTCATCTCCTCTTAATGAGGCAGACAGCCCAGTTTTATCCCCTTGCACAGTGCTTTTAGTCAAAAGGGTTATATAAGGATGAATATTAGTTACTAAGTGGAAAAAGTCCTAAAAACTCAATCCAAATGAAGGTGTTCCCAAGCATTCAAGGGAGCCAGTGTACTTAAGGGCAGACTCTAGTGAGGAGAAGCACTCCTTCAAATCATTTATTCCCAGTTTTGAGGGATTTGATATTCAAAATTTACACCTTTCAAAAAAAGGAGATAAAAATAATTTATTTCTGACTTAGGTGACCATGGGATCTGTTATTCTGAATCCTCCAGCCATTCTACAGGATCATAACAGAGATGGATAATAGAAAAGACCTGAACTGGGAATGCACAAGTTGAGCAGGAATTTATTTTTTAAATAATACATTTTTAAATATGAAAAAGGAAAAATACAGATTTGGGGCCTTAAGGGTCGTTCTCAAACAAAGAAAATATTCTGCAATATGCCAGATGCTGTCAGGGTCACAAATTCTAAGCAGCTTAAAATAAACCCAGTTTACTACCATTTTTTTAAAGCAGATAAAAGCTAACTCTCTGCCAGGAAATAAATCGCCCAATTTGTATTGCAAAAGCACTTCTGTGTTGCCTTTTACTTGACTGAGTTTTCTGTATCTTGCAGTACTGAGTTTGAGGTTTCTACTGCTTGCCCCCACTTCTTATGAGTGCATTAGTAGCTGAGTTTGCACTAGAACTCCATTACTCCAGAGCTCAAGAATGCAAGGGGGAAAACACTTAATTTCCTCCCATCTTTAATATCTTTAGTGCTATTTCATGCCATCTATTTTATGTTATGTCTAGAGGTCTGGGTAATAGAAATGACTCACGTATCCCATGCTTAGCAAAGAAGCATGCTTTCTCTGGGTGGGTAGCCTGAACCATAGCAAAGCTATCTGACCCTTGCACCAAAATATAAACAGAAATTTCTTTGGATGCCCTGCCAGTGTTGGGTGGTCTTTGTAGGGGGATAAGTTTTATAGGCTTAGCTTTGAATCTGAAAATGCACTCATTCAAGTGGTGCTTTGGGAGGAGCCTGGTAGTTTCAGAAAGCTTTTACAGACTTCCCAAGTGACTGAGAAGTAGTTAAGCTACAGCCTTACTCCTGTAAAAGCTGTCTCTTTTTTTCTAGTAATGCATCTACTCCACAACAGTCAAATCCTGGGGGGTCCCTCCTTGGCAAGCACAGCTCTAGGCAAAGGCACAGTGAAAGCTGAGTTGGCTCCATCCCTCTCGTGGCCAAGCTTGCAGGGGGAAGTCAAGGTGTGGAAAGTTTTCTAGAGATGCTTTTTAATAGCATTCCCCTTAAACATGTCCACAGGGGAAAACAAGGGGGTTCTTAGGACCTGAACTCCACCTCTCTGTTCAGGTCCTAAGAACTAGGAGAGCTAATGGGACATACAGAAGGTTAAAGTCACCTAGGCCAGTAGCTTAGGCTTTTAGTCACCTTCATTCAACCACGAACAAGTTTCACACCAGAGTTCACAAGATATGGGCCACACAGCTGCAAATGTCACCATTTTCTCAGCCAAATGAAGACCCAAAACTGCTTCTCAAAGATAAACATCCACATGCTGTATTTACATAACCAACACCAAGTGCTCCTCTGCATGTGCATGCTTGAGAGGATAAAGCCAAGCCTCTCACCACCTGATGCTACTCCCACATTATTTAATGTACTACTGACAGGCACTCAGCCACTGTAATAAGTACAACTCAAAGACTAAGGTGAAACAGGACAGAAGATACCTATTTCTTTATGCAACAGTGACTTTGTTATTTACGCATTGAAACAACTATTTTATACTGGTACTAACCATCTAAGTGTTCATTCTGGATTCAAGAACTCATCTTCATGAGCATAAGCCCTAAAGATTTTAAGTGCTGCTGCAGTAAACAGGTGGAGGACAATAAATCCAGATCTGCAGACTTCCAGAAGGAGCTGGGTCATTCTTCTGCAACAGTGTTTACAGGTGGCAGCAATATGATGTCTGAAAGGAGGAAAGTCTCATTTGTTTAGTGATCCCAGACCAAAGCACAGCAGGTAGGATGATCTCTTCAAAATCTCCTACCAAATCTAGATTTTTCTAAACTTACAAGTTAATACCATCTCTTTATATCAGCCACTATTTGTGAAAATAAGCTGCAAAAAGTTCCCTATCTGACCACGTCTATTAAGTGACATTTTTGCAACTTACATAAACGATCAGTATCCAAGAGCCATACACACTTTACTGAAACACATTCTGTAGGAATTGTAGGGAGCAATTTATACTAAAAAAAAAAAAAAAAAAAAAAAAAAACCCCAACAAAACAAAAAAAAAAAAAAATTGGGCTGTAGCTCTAAATTGGCATCTCCCAAGCAGAGGAGCAATTGGAGAAGCAAAGTGCAAGTGCGTGGCACAAGGAGACAGTTTACAAAAGCCAAAGCAGCAAAGCAGCAGCTTTACAAATGACTGAAAGGAGGAATACAGGAGAGAGCTTGGGATATGAAAAGACCCTGGTCAGGTGAGCACTAGCACTCTTGCAGCACAGCCCAGCTACATATTTTAACAGGGTTCATTACAAGGCCATAAGGCTAATGGACACAGCTTACAATCAAGGGAGCAAGTTTATTTAGACATTGAGCAAATAACTGCAATTGCTTCACAACTTTTAAGACCATGGCACTTCCTTCGCTGGACCATCTTAAACATCCAGCCTCTCCGAAGCACCCTAGACATAGCTGCAAGAAAAAAAAAACTGGTGTTCCAACTCACACCACAGTGCAGAGAGGAACACAGCCTCAATACATGGGCAAGAGCATGGACACGGTTATCCGGATGGACCTCAACAGACTAAAAAACCTGTTCATGTTTCAAATGGCTGGAGGAGGACATCTTTGTCCTGCTGCCATCTTCTCCTGTGAAGAGATGCTGCTCAGTTCTCTGTCATGGGATCTGATAGGAAGTCAGTATTTCTAACAGAATTGTGAAGGAGTGACCTCTCCTGTACAGGACTGATGGACAAGCTTAGAAATAACCCCTTTGCATGGGACGTGTGGATGCCAATGCTGCACTGCTCTCCTCAGAGGACACTCAAACAACTATGCTGAGGTAAACTGAATTTGAAGGCCTTTTCTTAACTTGCTCCAGTAGTTACTTTACTGTAAAAACAAGTTAATGCAGAAGTATTTGTGTACAAGCTCAGGAAGCCACCTCTTCCCTTTCTGTCTGTACCCCCAGCATGCTGAGTCAAGGCACATTTATGGCAGGAAGGTGCAATAACAGCATTAGTGACTACAGCAAAACCACCAGCATCAAAACAGTCTCATCTGTTTCTTTACCCACATTCTTCTCATTGGTTGCTTTGTGTTTCCTCTCTTTTAGGACAGTCTTCTTCATGCTTTGCTTTAAAAAGTAGCCTCTATTCCTCTCCTCTTCTCTCCATGCCCTCTGTTCCCCAAGCAATATTGCCTCAAGTTCCCAGTTTTGCTTCAGCAGAACTCATGGCTCCCTTGGCACTGCCCACCATGCTTGGGCACAGAAGAAGAGTTATCGTGTTGAACCCTCATACAAATCATATTCTACACATGTGTAAATGGCACAAATATCCCTTCTCATGCCTGCAGGGCAGGCAGCAAATATACTAATCCCCATTTCACCAACTCCTATCATGTGTAAACTGGCATAGCTCCATTGATTCCACTGCTGCTACTCCACTACCAGCAAGTGGAGGTCATTATCCAAAGCATGCAGGCAGGAAGCAGGTTGGCTTCCACACAACCACTCACAAAGACAGGATTGGAGTGGCAGCACTTGGTTCCCCGAGTCCCATGCACAGTTCTCTCAATAACCCCACCCAGCTTTGTTTTGTGTCAGCTGGGAAGCCAGCCCCTGGCTTTGCTTTTCTGCTGGATAACAGCTGCAAGAATCCAGTCAACTTCAGTGATGCGGTATTTCACATGTCCAGCACACTGAGGCCAAAGGGTTACAGTGTTCTCAGAAAGACCCACTTCTGTACTGGGTAACTGTGGGGCTCTGATGTGCCGCACAGCAGCGACTCCCCCCTCTCACCAGCTCTCCGGCGTGTTCCTCCTTCGCTCCCACTGCCTGTGGGGTATTAATGCTAGCTGCCAGCTTGCTGGCATGGACTGGGGTGGTTCAAGTTCAGCTGAACAGCCCTTGCCTCATACACAAAGTACCAATCCTGAGCCTGGAAAAGCAAAATGCTCTCGTGGAAGGGGCTTCTCATTAAGCAGAGAGAACGCCGCTTCGAGGAGCTGCACCAGGGCCCCTGACAAGCAGCCTCATGGCCCCACTGGGCTGCACATCATCGGATCTAAGGGCACTAAATCGTTTCCCCAAGCTTAGAAACTGCATGATGACAGGTACTTAGATCAGGCAGCTGTATTCCCTGAGTAATATCACAGCAAATATTGGTCTACAATATGCTGACTCTTTTCTTCAGTGATAGTATAGAAAAGATCTGCTTGATACTCTAGATGAGCCCCAAAATGTTAGCTAAAGTCTTACAACCTCTCTGTCAGCTCTAGCGTAGAGATTTAAGTAACTTATGTAGCATCACAAGACACATCAGAGACACACTTCGAAATTAAATCTGAAGGTGGGGACACCCTATCTTGTTATCAGCCACTAACTCACCTCAACCCACCCATAAATCAGAACTGGCCTCTTGTGCCCAGTGACAACACAGAATGCCTGCAGCAGCTCCTCGCTGGCCACAACGTGCCCTGCTCTCTGCATTAGTGCGGGGCTGCTTTCAAGGGGACTGTCATAACCTGCCAGCTCATAAACACATCCCCTTCTGCCTATGCACTACCAAACAAATCACTCTGATTTTGAGTTTGCTTTTGTCTTTTACAGTTTCACATACTCTCAGAAAGCACAGCTTTGGCTCAAACTACCTATCCAGATAGCCCAAGAGGGCCAACACACCAGCAGCTGTTATGCACCCATTTCCCACACAGCCATACTCCATCCAACCTAACACATAAAAGAAAACGGTTTGTCCCCATTAGCCCTGAATAAAAGTGTTATTTGGGTGGTAAGTTCTGTATCACAGACTCTGGCAGCCTGACAGCTAAACTGATGCAAGTCAACTTGCTCAACACACTGCAGCACTGCAACTTCCCAGTTGTGTTTTGGAGCAAAGTGTCTGCTCTTCTCCACTAGCACGTGCTGGACTGAACTGGCCTTAGCTTTTCCTGCAACAACTTTGTGACATACCCATAACCTGAATCCCTCTCACCTCTCCCTAAAGCCATGAGCAGGAAACCAGACAGTCCTCTGGTCCACTTTTGGCAGGATTTTAACCAACAACCTCTAATTATTTCATTACCAAATCTAGACTTTCAGGTCCCAAAAGGCATTGCACTTTTCAGGGAGATGACATGCTAAGAAAATCATCCACGTTATCTACTTATTCATTAAAGGAGCAATAAAACATCTGTATTCATTTACTTAAACTGTTAAACCAGTGAGACAGAAGTAAGCAACTTATACCCATATTTAGAAACATGCAGTCTGCTCAACAGATCAATTAAGGAGACAAATTTACAGGAGGCAATATCATTATAACGATGTTTACTTAGCTCCTATTAAAGACTGAGAAGAGCTATCACAACAAAGTATGAGGCAGAGCTTTCTGTCTGACTTCTCCACTGATTGACATACTAATTCACCAAATGAGTCCAGCTCTTTGAGAACCCATCTCAGTCTTTGACACAAGTGCAACCACCCTCATTATGGGTGACTCTGCCACAATATACTGCAGTCAGAATCAGGCTTTTGGAACGGCCATTCCTTCTTGCAAGGAAAGGAGGATGTCTGTGGATGAAAGCAAACAGGGTAGCAAGATGCTTAAACCAGTGGCAGATAGGTTCCACTAAACACAGCATTTCAAGGGAGGGAGGCATTATTGTAATACCTACTCCACACAATTTCAAAGATCAAAAAGCCTTTTTACACTGTTTTATTGATTACTTGGAGCCAGTCTGATATATTTAACTGAAAACCAATGGGAAAAATAAAGGACTGCCTTTTTGACTCAGAGGAAGAATTTCATTCACAGGAAAAAAAAAGCTTAATGAGGCAATTCAGTATTCAAAGAGAGCTATTAGTGAAGAAGGAATGAACTGGTTTTGTAACAACATGATGAGCACTGAGTGCAGATGGAGGAAATGCTGCTTTGTAAATTCAGAATCTGGGATTTTTTTTTTTTTATAATCTTTTAATACTTCATTGATATGCTTTCTGCAATATTTAGCATGTTTTAGGGTCTAATTCATGGCCATTTTTCCCCCAGATGGGGCAGCTGCAAAAATATGCTTGAAGCCAGTAGGAGCACTTGCACACAATTACAGATCACTTACTCAAATGGGCATACCCAGTACATCCTCTTACAAGAGTCAACATTTTTGAGACTTTAGTGCTTCCCTCAACAAAATAAACAACTAAAAGAGGCCACGGAATGACACAGCTATTATTTGTAGCTCCATCTGGACAGCAGCTGATTTCAAGAAACGCTGCATTATGGTCATGATTTCAGCCTGAGTGTGTGGATCAGGATAGGGACTGAGCAAGGCAGAAGTCTGTTCTTCCAGCAAGCCCACACAGGTAGGTAGGAGATGACATGGGGATGGGAATTTCACATAGCTCTGATCAGTAAATTGCTTGTGCAACCAAGCTACTTTAGCAATAGAGCCATTTTATGGCTATCACAGAAGCTGCCTGTTTTTATGCCTATAATTAAGGTTGCCCAGAAGACCCTGCTCCCAGTTGGTTGCAATTTACTGGGCTTTATGAATGGAGATTGCTCAGTGTCCACAGACAGCACAAGTGAATGTGAGGAAAGAGTTGGGCAGCCTGACTACCACTCCAAGCTCTGCCATGTATGTGTCTTGCTAACTTGGCCAAAATCAGGGTGCACATCCACTATCTGCTCTACCCACCTCAACTCCAACATGAGAAGCCTTCAACAACATGGCACAGCTCTGCTAAACATGAGCCAGCTTGTGTAGGGAAGCAGTTTAACAGGGAGGGAAGATTTTCAGGGAGAGTGAATATCCTTGTTTTACCGTTTGATCAAGCTTGGAAAACACACCTTTCCAGGCTCAAATCTCCACATTTACTTGGGCAACTAACAAACTCCAAGTAACATATGGTCTAGACACAATAACTCTAAAGGCTTATGCATAGGAACCATGCTCTTCCTCAGCAATATCAGCATAAAAAGCTCCTCCTGTTCCTGCTCAGCTCTCCGCTCCAGGCAGCAGCCTGGAGTGCTGGATGACATCTCACATTTTGAGATAAGTATATACAGGCTGTGTGGATTTAAGTGTTTCTATTGGAGGACATTGATTACAGCTGCTATGCAATTGCATTTATTTGTTTGGGCACAGCTTGGCACTGCTTGAAGTTTTTTGATCTGCAGAAAGTTTGCTTCTGGTGACGATTTACTTTGGTTTTTCTCTTTTTAATCACAGCTATGCAAACATTGCATGGCTATGGAGTAAGAGAACAGTAATTTCAAGGGAAAATAACTGGTTAAAAGACAAAAACAAAGGGTAAGCTTTCACAGTAGACAGAGGTTGTCAGCTGATTTCCTCAGGGAACTGTGCTGATATTCAGTTTGCTCATAAATGGCTGGCAAAAGGTGAGAAAGTTTGCTGCTGATACAAAAAAATATTCAAGACAGTAAGAATGAGGGCGGGCTAGTAGGAACTGCTAAGAGGCCATACAAGATTTGGTGACTGGGCAATAGAATGGCAGGTGAATTACAACGTAGGTAACAACCACATGGAGGAAAAAAAAAAATCATAACTTCACATAAGAAATAATGGATTCAAGCCTGACAAATAGCAGGCAAGAACAATGTTTTGGCATCAGAATTGTTAGCTGCATAAAAACATCGACACAGTAGGAGCCAAAATAGCAAAAATAAAATATAAGAAGTTAAAACACTTACTATCAAGAAATGAACAATATAAGACATGAACAACACAGAAAACCTAACTATGTGATTGTATTAATCTACTCATGGCTCTTTCATATCCTCAATATAGTGTGTGGTTCTTATTCCCTCACCTGAGAAAGGCTGTATTAGAATCCAAAATATTCAGAGAAAGGCAACTACAATGACCAGAGCTTTGGAACAGCTACCACACAAGGAACTTTTTCCATGTGTTCCCTTTGGCTTGGAAAAGGATAATCTTAGTGCAGGTATGATAGTGACCTACAAATCAGGAGTGGGATAATATTAGTGCAGGCATAATAGTCATTTTCAAATCAAGAGTGGCTAGGATCAGGTAGGCTGGCATCAAATACATGCTGCCTCTCCCAATACAAGAATTAAGGCCATAAAAAGAAGCTAGAAGGAGTCAGCTTCAAGGTGAGTTAAAGAAAATAGTTCTTCATGCAACAACAGGTAGTCAGCCTGTGGAATGTCTTGACAAAGGATATTTTTGTTGCATACAGTTTAGAAGGGTCCAAGGGAAGGCAAGACACTTACCTGGGAGAGAGATCTACTGAGGCAGAAATGAGTGTAAATAAATAAATAAATAAATCTGTGGAAACTCTTGCATATTCCTGTCCTTCCTGTACCTGCCAGTGGCTGCCACTGGCAGAGGATACTGGGGCAGATGACCTTTGTTCTGAGCCAATGATGATATGGTCTCTTGCATCTCTGCACTTTTGACCTGTAATATTTCTGGGTGACACAGTATACTCTGGCCGTTTGCTTTTATACTGATCAAATGTCCTATTTTTATACAAGCTAATGGGTAAAGACTGAAATTACTTCAAAAGCTCATCTTCCCCACTGTGAGGACTGCAGCACAGGCCCAGGAGAGACTTTACCTCATGCTTGGGATGTCTGGCAAACTATTTTGTACAGAGCTGACGATAATGAACCCTGCAGCTCATTTTCCTCAGAAACAGGAGCTCACCATTTCTTTGTCCATTACGAAATTCATGGCTAAAATGTTCAGCCCTGCAAAAGAAAGTGAGAGAACCAAACTTCAAAATGAAAGGATCCCTACTCAGATATAAAAGCCATCTGAGTCAATAAGGATCAAGTCATCTAAGTCTTCTGCTGTGCATATCTAGGAAGAGGCTTTACCTAACCCTCAAGAAGAACTTTCTTCCTACAAGAATCACCATGCTGGTTCCTCATAAATACAATTAAAATCTTCACCCACTGAGGAAGCTGGACATACACAGATATGCCACACAGATATTCAAGGGTAAATAACATGAAAATGATGGATAGAGCAGAGCCAATGCCAGTTTTCCAGCTTTACCTCTGAGGGTGAAAGGGCTGCTATTAGCAAGGAATTAATGACTGAATGACCAGGAGACAACTTTTGGCAGGGTTCTGCAATGCAAAATTGAAGTGAAAATGTTGGCAAAGCTTCATTTGGATAGCACCATATCAAGATACATCACAGAAAATATGTCTTACCTTCTCCTTCTCCTGATTGTGCCTGGCCTGACAGGGAATTAGTGAGACATTTCTATCTGCTGACTTATTTATTACTGAAACACTCTTGTTATAGTCTTTGAAATGTTGTTCACAGTTTTAGCCATTTTCTGACTTAAATTCAGTGATAGTCCTGCAAAAACATTCAGAACCAAATGGCCATAATATGTTCTGCAGACATATGAAATACCCTGAGGAGGGAGTTAATGGGAAAGAACATAATAAGGCTTTTTGAGGAGAGTGAGATGTGGTATATATTTTATCTTAGCAGATTTTAACTAACTCCCTGAAGGTTCTTTTTGTGGGAAAAGTTCTTCTGTTTAAGTGAAAGTCTTGTTGAATTTGAAAGGAGGTTCTAATTTCGTTATCTTCCTCTAAGAAGAATGTTGATAGATTTGTTCTGTGCTATTTTGTTTTGGGGCTTGGTTTGGTTTGGGGTTTTTTTTGAGTTTTGTTGGGTTCCTTTTCCCAACAGGGGTCCTCTGGACACTGGATAAATCTCCATTAGCAGATATTAATGCAGAAAAGAGGAACTAGAGCATTCAGATTTTGAGCAAAAATTAAGATGGCCTTCCTTTCAAGTCTCTGCTTCTGTTTCTGCAATACTATCTATTTCATTTGTATGGTTAGGGATAACTAAGGACTTGATTCAACTCCCAGTGAAACAGGTAGAAGATATCTTCACATCGAGGATCTCAGGAAAAGCAGAGTAGCTAAAAGGCAGTATCACATCCACCCACGAGTCCAACACAGTCTTCCCTTCCAGCCCAAGGGAGATGCTACGAACTCATAATGCTGTTTCATGAAGATCATCCTTTTCAGGGCCACTATGGTCTCAGACTAGCTTAGATCAGTCCTAAATCCTCTGAGACATTAAAAAGGCAGCCTCATAGCACTCCTCTTTTCTCCCTTTTTATAGAGGATGATAACACGTGTGCAGGTGTGAGAACACCACAGAGATCCAAAGCACTTCCCCAAGGACAAGTTAAGGTGGCTATGGAGGAGTCATGCAGTGCACTCACTGGGTATTTTTGCTTAAGACATCTCAGATGACTCTTTTTAAGCTTGTTTGTAAGATGCACTGCAGAAGGTTTCACTACCTTGTGTCTTGTATTTTTGATCAGTCCTTTTACAGATGTGTAAATAGCCTATTTTACATATTAAATTAAGAGAAAGGCAGGATTCTCAGGGGTGTTCCCATCATGCTTTGCCTACTCCTCTACTTGCAGTGCATGAGATGAGCTCTACTGTTCATGGCCATCATCAGCCAAGTGTCAAGCTAAGGTATCTACGCTGTTTCAGGCTGCATAATTTTAGATTCATGCCGCAAATACTTCTTGTACCACCACACCTGGGGAAATGCTGACAAGAAACAAGAAGTTACAGTCTTGAACGTGTGAAATTTGCCCAGTGGATTTCACTGATTTTTTTTTCAGGCATTTAGCTTACATGTTAAAAATTTATACACTTTTTAGTTTAGTCAATGGTTTCAACTTCCTGACCCCAGGTGATTTCCAGAGTGAAAGTACTGAGGAGAAAAAAAAGTTCCTGGTTTAGGAATGTTCTGAGCAGGCAGCGAGGTGAATACTCAGTGCTGCCTACACACCCAACAACCTGTGTCAGCATCTCCTGCATGCACTATAAAACAAGAGCTGCTGCACCTTGGGCTGATAGATCTCTAAATCTCTAGACCAGAACACCTAACTCATGAGCCCTTGTTGGAAACTTGCACAGGGATCTCCTGCAAGTATTCCACAAATACATACTTGCCATTGTAAGCCTGTTCTTAGACAAGTGTACACTTCAAAAAAACATGCTGCAACTCAAATTTCTGTTTCTTACCCCAGTCATACATTTCACAGTATGAGGTACACAGCCATTCTTGGAGATTTCATAAGAAGTTTTTAGGAGGTCTTTCAGTGTCTCTGACTAAATCTTCTGCCCAGTTGTGATAAGAACTAGCAAGGTTCTAGTGGGACAATCCCATCCCTTAAAAGACCAAGCTGTATGTTTCCTGCTCTTCATGTTCCAGATGGTTTCAGCACTCAATGTGATAGGCAGAATAAGAGCTCATTGTTTGGAAATTGTTTATAAAAGTAATTTTTCCTTAGAAATTTAATGTTAGAATTTCAATTGTTAACTTTTTCCAGCACTTCCCAATATTTTTGGTCTTTTCCAAACAATTTGTTCCATTTTCCAGAGCATAGCTATTATACCTCATAATCATAAACTGATAATTATTTGTACAGAGGGCCAAGCACCATCAGCCATCAGTAGCTAGGCTCAACACAGGGAAGGGAAGAAAGTCCTTACTTGATGCCTAGCAGTAAGCATACACTGATCTTCACTGTAGTTGAAATTCAAGCTCTAACACCAGCCCAATGCCCCTGTGGGTCACTGAATCACATTCCTGAAACCACAGTGACTCCAGGAGCTATAGTTCTCAGATAATACCACCTCAGGAACATAGAAGAAACCAGACCATACTCAAAAAAGTTACAATGAATGAAGCAAATGGTCTTTTCTCAGATGTGCTATTTCCTTCATTGACCACAAGCTTTTAGCTTACAAGCCCTTCTTCAGTTGTCTGATAACAAACCACCAGACTTCAGGGACTGCAGCTTGACGTGCCGTGATAAGCTGGAGGCTCTGGCAGGCAACTTAGTGTGTTAAAAGAGCAGCCCCCTAACTCCACCTGCAGAAGCAACACAACTGCCAGGTCATGAGCTGCAGCTGCAAGAAGAGAATTCACACCAATAGTTCGGGCCAAGAGTAAGCTAGAAGCAGAGCTTGCTCCTGTTGTTGTTTTACGGCCACTTTGATCAATTAATTTAGTGGTCACATAGACAGGTCCTCTGTCAGCCTCTCAACCCTATCTATTTCACTCCTCCTGACTGAGCATTTTACTATTTTGGCAGCTGCTGAAAACTATGAGGTGCTGACTGAGGAGAGAGAGAGATGCCAAACCTGCACAAACCACCCCACCTGCTTCCTGCAAGCATTTTCAGACATGGAATGCTTATCACTTGATCAGCACTATCACAAAGGCAGCCTGATCAGTTTTCTGCATTTAAAGGTGCAGTATAATGAATCCCAGAGTATAGTGGCAGGTGTTGAATGCCAAAGTACAAGAGTGGGCCCCACACTTGCATCTCAAGGTATCTGCTACCTTCATAAAGCACAGACACAGCTCGTCAGGTTTCATTTTCCACTGATACATTGGCATTTCTTCCTTCTTAGTGTAAGGATTTGTAGGAGCTGAGTTTCTCAACACGTGGGCTGGGGTGATATGGAGGGAGAAATTACACTGGCTATTTAAATAAAGTCCAGAAAAATAGGGCAAATGCTGAGTCCTTGATGAAGAGATTAAACTGTGCTCTAAATCTACTGTAGGTGTAGGTAGAGAATCCAGATCTGTCTTTCACACCCACAAAGATCTCCCTGACTTTCTCTTTCATTTGAACAGGTGACATGGGAGCTCTGGTGTTAGAGGAGAAGGGGAAGACAAACTTTGGAATATAAAGTTAAAGGACTTACTGCTTTCCCAAATGGCTCAGTCAACCTCTTTACTGCATACTCACAGTTCCACATGAAGGCCGATACAAAAGCAAATGATGAACGTTTTTGAGAAGTTGGCCAACAGATTAGTTAGGAAGCTCTGTACAGAATAAAGAAGGGTTCAACTGCAAAATTCAACTCTGTGTCCCCATACGAGTCTTTAGGAAAGTTCAGCAATACCTGGTTTCTAAACCAGTTATTGCTGCTTCTCCCCATCAAAAGGGGTATCAGTCCCATCCTTGACATTATAAACTGAGTCTCAAACACAAGTTTAAGATTGTCATATCTGGTGTTTTGATTTGGGCATAACCATAGCTCTGAGGAAAAACAACAGCATTTTTCCCTTAGCAAAACTATTCCAGACCCGTTTTAAAGCAAAGAAAGAAAGCAATTATTTTAGTTAACATCTAATGACTTCTGCAGGATACAGGGACTGCTACAGTAATTGCATTTTATTTTATTGCAGAGGCAGAGGAGTAACACAAGTAGGAAGGGTCTGTAAATATCCATCTTTAGCAAGCACGTTCAGCATATGCAAGTGCTGCATTAAATTGCAGTAATGAGGGTGTGATGTGTGAAGCAATTGAGATCGTTCTGTGGCATTTGGGCCTCATCTGCAGCGTTAGAGACACTTTAGAAGGACACCACATTGCATTTTGTCAGCAAAAAGCAGCCTGGAGAGGCACAAAACATAGTGGAAGGGTAGCTTCATTACAGCTTATACACTGTTGTCTGTCACATTAGGAACTCCCAGGCGAAACACTTTCTGTACACCCAAGCACACAGGACACCTTACCCTTTTCAGTGCAGGTATCTTCAGGATTGCTCTGCAAGGAGAGTAAAACTGAAGGGAAACATGGCAGAGCCCTGCAGACGTGTGTCCCAGTGTTCAAAGAGAAGCTCGCTATTCTTGTTACACAAGAAGGAGACTGTGAGAACAAAGAGATCTTCTGGTGTTTAATATTGGCGCTTCAGGGTGAATTTCAAATGACCAACAGTTTCAATTACAGACCAGACTGGCAGCTAAAAATAGATCCCAAAAAGGTACCTATAAAAATAACATTGCAAGTAGACTAAACTGTCACAAGAGAGAAATAGTCTCTTTGGACTTTTTGCCTTCTACCATGGAAGGGGCTGACCAAAGTGCAAGAAATATTTTCTGCTTGTGTGCTACACCTGACAGCATATGCTGCAGGTTGCTGTCTTGTGCCGATATCATGGAATTTGGGCCCCTTGCAGATAATACTGAATTCAAATGCAATGCCAAAACCCTCTCATGGAATAAAAGATCATTAAGATCTCCAGTCTGGAGATCAGACAACTGAGAAAAACAAAGGCGAAGTCACTTGCCCTCAAGCATGCAAGGAGACTACAGCTGAAACGGGAACCAGGCTCCTATTTTATGAGTGTCAGGCCCATTTATTACCTCAAAGCCCTACTTTTTTCCCTCTAAACAGGAATATGGTAAAGCTGTTATACCTAATTCAGTACTCAAAAAAAAAATTTCAGTGAACAGTTTTGCCACAAGCCATGAAAATTATCGGAACAGAAGAAAATTCACAGTGGCCCTGTAAATTTCCACAGAGATCACAAGTGTGACACTTGGGTCCAAAGCACTTCCAAAGAACAAGCTCACAGGTAGCAGCACACTAAGCACTGGCACAAACCACAAGAGATTCATCTCTATTCACTTCCCAGAGCACAGAAGGAGGAATCAGAAATTACCCCAGAGTATTTTTCAGACAACCAGATTTGAAAAGCCATAGCCAGGTGTTATGCAAGTCATGCTAAACACAAAGCCACTCCATTAACAATACACTCTCCATTGCTTTTACTTTACTGGAGTCTCACAGAATTTAGCAATAATCAAATTATTTAAAATCGATCAGCGAGCAAAATTTCTAAACCGTTTGAATGACAAAACACTCACAATTTATCAGGGAGACCTGACAAAAATAGCAACTAAAATAAGCATTACTGTGGATCCCATAATTCTGAAATTGTCCCATCCCTCAAACCATAAAATAAGATGCAGAGCAGGAGAAAGAGACACTTACCTAAATCCATTCAGAGCATACTTCAAAGCATGAGAGAAGAATTTCAGCATTTGTCAAGCTAGACATAACAGACATGAGAAAGTTGTCACAGAAGAAAAAGAGACATGGACAACTGAGTTAATATTAACATGGGGAAAGTGTCCAGTGCCTTTTACCTTGCTGCTTTTTATGATGGTGTATAACCAAGAGGAAAGGTTACACTGGGAAACTGCATGGCTCTGGTAGCCAGCTATGAGTACATTTGTTTTAGAGTAGAATGAATCTCAAACAAGCTGGAGTGTGTCCTCAGATCTGCATGACCTCCAGTGTGCAGCATACCCAAGATGCAGGAGGACACCTCCTCTCCCCTCCGAGGGGCTCAGGCATCACAACCCAGAACATCCATCACAGGCACACAGAAAGATCCCAGATGCAATGCAAAGGGCTGGTTTCCTTCTGATTTAGTGAAGTATTCCAGGAAACTTGTCTGTACAGCTTCCTCTGATCTTTAATAAGTTTGGTTTTGCTAATGATTTAACATTCAGATGACAAGGAAAAGCTTCATAAGCCCACGTTATGCAGGCAGCCAGATTCTGCACCAACCAGCTGCTAGAGACAGATGCAATCATGGTTCCCTGGCTGCCATGAGACAGAAATCTTACTAATGACAATCACCAACAAACCTCCCGAAATCTGTAAAGCGCACAGCTACGGATAGCTTGCATCTTTTTGTTTGCAATGGAAACATTCAGATCCACTCCTCATTTTTAAGTTAATTCCTCATGACCCAGCCTGTTTTCTGGCTTAACGTGCCAGATGACGGGATGTCAGTTTTGCCTTGGTTGCCCTTTGAAAATCATATCACACCTCCTTTTCCTATACTGCATTGATTGCTTACAACCTAGGACTTGGCAGAGGTCAACATCTGCAGCAGGATGCTTTCCTGACTGAAGCAAGGATTTTGTCCATAATGCAGGCAGGATTAAAGACAGCTCTTATAAGGAACAGCAGGAACTCTCTGCTCCTCCACAGAAACACTTATAAGAAGATACTCAGCACTGAATAAAGAAATTAAAGAAAATATATGGGATTTGGTATTTTTATTTTAAATCAGCATATCTGTACATGAATTATAAAATGTGTTAAGGGAATGTAAAGAGAAACCAAAGATGTAGATGCTAATCCTTACACAGTACAGGATACACAGTGAAGTCTTCTGCATTTCTGGATAGGAAAATTAGGTGTTAAATGACAGATGCCTGTCAAGAAGTGACATGTCTGAAAGTTCATTTTAGGTGAAGAACTTTTCCAGAGACAGCTCTCACATGAAGTCAGCAAGCAGGCACCATGTGCTCGGCCCCTGAATTCAAAGTGATAAGACAGTTAAATGAATTCCTTTAGCTCTATGAAACGGCTCAAATTAATTAACATTGCAACTTGCTTCTACTGTGTGATAAGATACATAGAGCAAGGAGTGAATTAAATGAGAAAAATGCAAAGGACTAATTATGTTTATAACGCTGTGCTGAAGAACAGCAAGAAAAAAAATTATCTATGCATCAGAATCATCTAAAAGATCTATAGTTTAGAAAAGATCTTTTTCTCTCTCTTTATTAGCAGAAAACCCAAACAGGGTTATTTGACCAGTGGTACAAATCAGCTACATAACTCTTCTCAGGTAGCCCTTTGGCTATTAAAAATGGATACGCAAAACCTAAGATAATTAAAGTGTGTTGAGAAAGAACCTACTTATCACTGGCACAGTATATCCCAAATACCGATGTTTCACAGAATCATAGAAGGGTTTGGCTTGGAAGGGACCTTAAAATCATCTAATTCCAACCCCCCTGCCACGGTCAGGGACACCTCCCACTAGAGCAAGTTGCTCAAAGCCCCATCCAACATGGTCTTGAACAGAACCAGTGATGCAGCATCCATAATTTCCCTGGGCAACCTGGGCCAGTGGCTGCCCGTTCCAGTTTAACATGATCCGGAGAACTGATGTTGTTATCCCCATAAGCAAGACAGGGCACACACACAAAGAAAAGCAGCGCTTGGCCCAGGTCACCCAGCAACTCGTTTATCACAGCTAGGAAAACCTAAGTCCTGCATCTCCAATCCCTGTGCTCCTTTGCAAGAGAGTTTAACTGCTTTCCATGTGCTCCTGAATTAAGCGGGGGGGGGGGGGTAACAAGGGGG
>NW_008600485.1:41798-108328 GCF_000691845.1 Merops nubicus
GAGGAACAAAGAAACCAACACCTCAAAGCTCATGTCTAGCAGCTCACTTTCTCATGCTGCTCACCTCCCAGCACAACACTAGCCACAGTCCTTGCTTTGAAATCATCTTTTTTCTTGCTTTCCACAACTGTTTTCTCTGGGTTTACCTGTTATAACCTTCAAACACCACCCTGGGCACCTCTGATGCAGCCATCAACTCCACCCCACTCCTATTGCTTTCCACACAATTGGGCCCTTTTGTCCTGAAAGCTAAAAAGCGTGTGAAGCACAATCAGGCTTCTAAACTGGTCAATTCTTTCAACTTTTTTGGCAACTAGTCTGCATTCCCTAGTGCATTGGACAAGAAAAGTGTATGTGCTGCTTGTATCACCACTCTGCAGCTATCATGACATCAGCTCCCTTTAATCCATTAACAAGCGTGTCAACAGTGTTGTGCAGGTGCCATTACACAGTTATGGCCAATGTACCAGTATGAAATAGAAATTAAAATTTATTAGCCTTTCCACTAGCAGCACCTCACTATGAAATGAAATTTTACAATGCCAGTTGTAAGAGCATCACTAACAGCATCTCTTCAGTGACCTTGAGATTCTATGACAATAGAGCAAAACAAATCTTTGAGAAATCCGGGAAAAAGGTAGGAGTAAATAACATGTATTTCTGGGGAGGGGTTCTACATGAATAATGCACATCAGTCACAGACACCTCTTTCCACTAACAGAAGCTTAATCTTTAATGAATTCTTTGGTTGCAGCAGAACCCCTTTTTATTATTAATAAAGGTTTCTTTTTATTGCAGCACATTCTCCAGCCTCCAAACCATATCCAGGACACTATAAAAACATATAAGTGTACCCTTGACAAACATGTTCTGAGAGATGGTCCCTGTCTGCCCCGAGCCATGACTCAGCTGAATAGATGGTGTGGAAGGACAGCGTTATTTTCATGTTCACTCTGAGCAATGAGGGTCTGAATTTTCCTGCTTAATTTCTATGAAAATTACATATGAATTTATTTATTCACAGCCCCTTAGAAAGCCAGTAGCAGAAGCAGAACCCAGAATTCATACCCAGCTCATTTTTCTAACCTCCCTTCCCTTTACACCCATCTTTTAAGATTCAAATTGTATCTCTCAAAACCACGTGACAAGAATATGCCAAAATAACACACATCTTTCCCTTAATTAAAGGGAAGGGAAACAAGACACTGAATAGATTCAGCAACTTGCAAAATTTCACAAATGCAAGATTTCCTTAGCTCTTCTCAACAGGCTTCCCCACCAGCACCCTGTGGATACTCTCCACAGAGGTCTCTGCGGCAGGTGCTCTGTGGACTACTGTTGGTTCTCTGTCCAGTATGGTGGTCACCATACTTGGTCACACCTCACCAGCCCATGGTAACTGTTTTTCAGAGCTGCTCGGGCTACACAGGGCTGGAAGACATCCTGGTGCTTGGTGCTACCTTCCCTGGGGCATTCTCCTGGCATTTGAAATAAAACACTACCATTTCCCATGCCTCTCACGCTGCTGCCCATAGCTTGGGTATTTTTTGCCTACCCTCTGTGCTGTTTTCATTCTTGAGTGACAACATCAGGACCCCACCATTCCCACTTGCCTCCTAGATTAGCTCTTCTTACACTAGAGCATTTGGTGTTGGGTATGTAGTTGGTTTAGCTTTTTCTGCAGTACTGACCACCTTGCTCTCTGAAGACACTTCCTGAGGGTTGCCTTTCTTGGTGCTGCTTCTGCCCTCTGCTTTCTACTGTGTGCTGCCCCTCCCTCCGGGTTCTTATACGTTGCAATATGAATAGCACTAGTTAAATAAATGCATCCTCAAGCCACGAGAACCATGGTCCAGTCCTAAATAATGCATTTATCTAAGCAATGAAGTATATAATATATGCTCAGTTCTTAGAGCAAACATGGGCCTAGCTCCACCAAGACATCATCTTCCTTTTATATGCTTTAGAGCATAAAAATACTCTTAACATCATCTTATGGGACTAATCCCAAACTAATCATCAGAAGAAAAATCATCAAGTAGCTGACCATTTTTATTATTTCATCGAGTAAAAAGACACAAACAACTCATCAAAATTATGAGAGTTCGAGCCATCGAGTCCGGCTGAACATTTGCATGAGTAAAGCAATTTGAAACCTGCATTGATGAGCTAAACCCTGGCACTGAAAATAAAAGTAATTTTCTCCAACTACAAGTGCGTTGGGTTACATCTGGAAAAACTGAGACTGGAATGTCCTTGAAGCAAAATGTCATAGAACTTGTCCTTCCAATTCCAAAACCATTTCCTATTTCAGAGGAAAATCATGGAGCTGCCTCCTAAATATAGTTAATTATTCTCAGAAATAGCTGAAAAACTGCACTGTATGGACTGCAAGTCAAAACAAGAAATGCTCTTTCAAATTTAAGGGAGGCAAGCTCTTAAGATCCATTGAGAGTTTACATAATGTTAGCTTCATGATTTTGCTCAAAGGTTTTTGATATTTGAGACAATAAACTCTAATAATAGTCTATATAGTAACAACATTCTAAAGCACAACAGCATTTCATCCTGTGTGCTTCACCGTTTTGCATGGCTGACACTGATGGGAATGGAAGAAAGGCACGGTCTTGATCTCAGTACTTCTTGAGACATTGACCTGTTCCCAGCATACAATGGAGCATCCTCATAGTTTCCTATCCAGGAAATTCCTTTCCTATACAGGAAATCTTTAGATTTGGAAAAGATAGCAATTTGATCCAGCTACTGCCCAAGAGAAACACCATACATTACCCATCTTTTATTTTCAGTAGCCTCAAAACACTCCCTGACCACAATTCTCAAAGGACACTGCTATAGAAAAATTTCCAGAACACACACTGGAGACAAGAAAAGCATATTTTGAAAACACATGTGTTATTTTTATTATCAGAATTGACACTGCTAGTTTTAGAATAGCCCATTAAAGCCATTAGAAAACAGAAAGATGGGGGACAGCTGTGTGTCAGTGCTTTGGCGTCACGTTCACAGTATGGAATACACAAGCACACATGCTACAATTCTGTCTCAAAGCTCTCTGCAGAATTACATCCTACAGCTATCTGTGAAGCTGCAAATGCTGCTCTTACAGCTACCACAAACAAGAGCTTTTTCTCATTCTAGTATATTGAACTTGTATACGGCTCTGCTCATAATAAGATTGGCTAATGACTTCTTCTAGCACCTTCCGTTAAGCAAACATTATTCAGTTTGGGCAAACAGACTCTTTATCAGGCACAATATTGTTTTCCTAAAGGTACATAGATCTGTTCCTGAATTTTCAATGTGCTCCATAGATTAAGGACAGAAAATGCCATCTGCTAATCTGCTTCTGCTGCACACCAAGAGCCGCTGTGCATGCTGTTTCTGATAGGTTAAGATTACGGCCTTTCTCTGCTACTCAGGTAAAATATGCAACATATGTCACAAAATCAGTTACATAGAGTTCTTTGTAGTTTATCCCACAGTGCCACTGTCTGCCATGGGGCTTCCTGCTCACCAACAGCCAGCGAAACAGTTCTCCAGTTACACACGGTGTGGTAACCCGACCAGCTGTAATGGTTTCACCAGACACTGGTATTTAGCAACGCCCGCCAACTGCACGGCTACCTGCTGTGAGCCCAAAAGCAAGTGCTCCTGCAATTCACCTCCTTTCTTCTGGGCTTGGGTCTGTCCTTCTGGTCTGGAACACAAGTGGGTGAGAGGGCAGAAAGCCTCAGTGCTGGCAGCCCATTGTGAGAAGGCAGGTGGCCGTGCAGGACTGGAAGAACAACCCAAGCCTTGGCCAGCCTGCACCTGGCTCGAGAGACGCTGACTTCCTGCAGGAGAACTCGCCTCAGTCTTGCCAGATGTACTCATCCACTGCTAGGTACAACACAGAGCACCACCTTCAGATAGTCAGCCAGACATGGCAAACAACAGCAGCAGGGACATGAGAGTGAACTCCAGCTCTTCTTTTTTTTTTTTTTTTTTTCTCTTTGTACAAGGAGTTCAAATATTGCTCCAGGCCACATTCTGATCTTAGGCCTTTTATTTCTTCCACCCATCTTGAGCTTCTGGTCATGATAAAAGAGAAGAAGAAAAAAACAGAAGACAGATACGAATATTTCAGAAACTTAACTAGAGCAGGCGCTTCTGAAAATGGGATGGGCAGAGAAGGAGGATTATTATTTTTCTGATTAGTTGCCTATCTCCAGTGACCACCTGAAAATCAGGCCTCTCCAAACTGTCTCATGCCAAGTACTGCAAAACACTATTTTCAAAATCTTGACCTAAAAAGCAAACGTGTATTTTTAAATAATTAATAGCATTCTCTAAATGGAATTTTCCAGCTCCAAATGAGACGTACAGCTGAGTTCCCCTGAGAACAGGTATTTATAATGGAAACATTGACACAACTGAAATGATAATGCACTGAGTAGCAATAAAGCTTAGCACATGCTGAGTCATTTCATTCTTCTTATCAAATTGGACCTGGTCCTGCAAAACCGTCATGGCGCTTCACTGGCCTGACCTCAGTTTAAACACCTCTACAGCTTACCAAAAAATGGTGCCAGTCCAAGTGCTTTCAAAGTCTAACACTAATAAAAGACACAACCTGATACATATATAAAGAACAAGGCTTGCACTCTGCAAAAAGGGCAGTGCTCTGGGTTCCTCCATTGTAACTTTGGTACAGGGATTTGGGAATGTTCCTCCAGAACTACCATTGGAAGTTGGACTTGATGATCCTAGAGGTCCTTTCCAACCATAGTGATTCTATCATACCCAAATAACTTCAGAAGCAATGCAAGACCCCACTCAATCTGGCCACTGTATGCAGATATATAGACATGTACATATATTTACAGCATCAAAAACAACACAAAGCACCTTGCAGCAGACTGTAAAAGGTCAGACCCAAACCTGGGCAGTATCATCACTTTTCCTCCAGCTCTAGAAATGTCTTCCATAGGTTCAAAATGGGTAACCTGAACCTGTACTAATTGAGGTTGCTTTCAAAACTGGATCTCCTACCTAAATCTTATGCTATCTGGGTCAAAGCTGGACTAAAAAGTCCCTGAAGAGACACAGGACACACTATAAAATGTATAAACATAATTCCAGGGCTGATCAAATAAGAGAGAATAACAAAGGACTAGGAAAAGATTCAGCAAACCACAGGCAACAGTTGACCAAGTATGTGACTGCTTGGTGTTGTTGTGGTGAGCAGAGCCCACCCTAGGCAGGGATTGGCGTACGGAAGATCTCGCGATGTAACGGAAAGCTCAGACTGCCCACGAGGGGCCTTGTGGGCGGGGCTTGTCATATATAAGCAATTGCAGCTGCGCAATAAACGCCATTTGCAGCATCCTTCACATTGAAGCCTGTGTCTGTGATGGTACCCAATGGTAGAGGTTGGGTGGCAGAGATCCCGGGGATCGGGTGTCGGTAACGACATGGTGTAAGATACATGTATGAATGAAACTTCTGCAACCATGCAGGCAAAGGACATTTTCATTGATTTCCATGGTATCAGGAGCTCATTCTCTGCAATTTTTTATGACTTAAACACATGTGAAGAGAAGCCAAGTGGAGCTGGTGATAAAATTCAGAGAGCAGAAGAGAGAAAATTGCTACAAAAAATGTCAATTTTTCAGCCAGAGATGAAAATACTCTAACTCAGACCCTGAACAACACATATACTTCCTGCATTCAGAAACCAGAGGAGATTCCACCCTCAGTTTAGCCATATTCCTCCCTTAAAACATATCTCAACTATCTACCAGATTCATTGCCCTGCTCTCAACTACGGGCTAAGGCTTTCAGGTCAGGCTGCCTTTCCTATGATGAACCTTTTGTTGACAAGAACAAGAACATCCTGAGAAACCTCTCACTGATTCCTTTGCCACATCCAAGACAGAATGGTTTCAACAGAGGTATAAACAAGATATTTTCCCTCAGAAACTTAATAGTCTTCCATGGATATAAAACTAGGTGGCTGCAAAAGCCTGTCTAGTCAACTGCCATCTTACCCTTTCTCTTCCTATTAGACTATATGCAAAATCTCGTATTAGCTCAAATGGAAAGAGGAGAAAAACACTTCTGTATCTTCACTTTTCTTCCTTTTCAGATAACACTCTCCTTTTGAATGACTATGTTCAGCATTTCAAAGCCTAAAAGCACAAACTCTGAGAGAGACCATAAGTTATGTTATTGACTGAAAAAATATCACTGGTTTACAATAACACATTTGTATCCTGCAATACATTGTAACAATAATTCTTTAAGGTATATCACACTGGCTGCAGGCAAGAAATTCTTTTGAGTGTCAGAGAAACGGTGAAAGATGAGTCAGGAAATTTCTACTTCAGCACCATCTTGAAAAATAAAATATATGCATAATATTTCCCAGTGCTACTCTGAAGCCAGTCGATAAGGGGAAAACAAATTCCTACATTTTCAACTTCATAACATCAGTCTTTAATATACCATTTAAATTATATTAGTGTCGCATGCCATAGATAAATAAATAAAGAGAGGATTAAGAAAGCACAGCAAGGCAGTTTTTATCATGATGTAAGGGCATGATGATTTATTCATCTGATGAGAAGAGAATGGAGCTTGCAGATACCCAGGGAGAGCTGTTACAGACATGTGGGGAAGGGGAAGGACAGGACACTGCTCCGTGAAGCTGTTCAGCAGCAGGGATGCAGGTGGGGGAGTGGAAGGGGAAGTAGATTTGTTCCCCCTAAATACCCAGGTAGCTTCACTGGATATTTATGAATCAGGGCAAGAGCTATTTATTCCAGGCAGGAGGAGAGGCAGCTGCTCTGTCAAAAGCAAAGCAAGGGACACTCAGTATGGTGCAGGCTGCTGTCTCTGCCCAGTGGAAGGCATGTGGTGTCCTTAAGCTGTCCTGTTACTCAGACCAACTGGGATCAGGCTGGACAGCACTGGGGCCAGCTGCCTTTCAGTCCTGTTGGACTCCCTGCTCTCTGAGAGCCTCCTCCAGTTACCTGACCGTGACAGGGTGATCCAAACAAAGCATTGACCCCTGTGACTGTTCCTGATAGTGACACTATCTTTGCTACAACAGTCCCAAAGGTGAGGCACTAAGAGAGTTGCACCCACCCTACCTACACAAGTTGAGCAGCACTCCACAGAAAACTGCTGCTGCAGGAGACAGCCTGTATCCTTTCCCATGCTATCTATTTTCACAGAGCCATTTGGCCTTACTCTCTCTAGAATACAGAGATGTCTTGCAAATTGAGGGAAATTTGAGACACATTTCTCAGGCTTTTAACATGCACCTGAAAGATGCAAGACCAAAACCCTATAACCAGACCACTGAAGCAATGAATGGTGTTTGCTACACCATGAGATGCAGGTTTGTGGGTAACAGCTACATATGTTCCCTGCAGAAAAAATGCTGTCTAATAAACAGAGCATGCTACAGTGACAGAAGGCATCATGACTTCTGCAGAGTAACATCACTTCAGAAATAACACACAACAAAACTTCCCACTGAACTCAAGAGCAGTTGCTAAGTTTCCACGCTTCTGAGAAGCAGCCCATGCTGGAAAAGCAGTCATGAACCTTTGGAGATTCAAAGATCCCAAGTCATAAACTGAAAAATGCAGATGATAATAATAAAAAGAGAAAGAAGCAGAAAATCTTCACTGGGAAGGATTGGTAATAGAACTCAGTCGGGAGCTCACTGCTGATTACAGCATCACCTAATCTCCCTTGTGAGCAATAATATCCGTACGATGCAGGAAAAATACCTCTGTCTCCGTCGACCTTATGTTCCACCTCACTGATCCTCCATTTTGTTTACAATAGCCACACACAGGTGTAATTACTTGTGGGGACTTATCAGCACAATTTAAAACACAAAAGGAAAAGAACTGGCAGGTGGAAAAAAGCAAATGGTCGTGTTGCCTCCAGACACCTCCACAATCTGTATTCATAACCCCCCCTGTCCCAGCAGCCAAAGGACGAGTTATAACAGTAGGAGGCCAAGCACTTCTACAGGAGTTCTGCAGAAACACGAACTGAACTCCAGCTGCTGCAGCACCTACTTCACCCAGGGCTGGCAGATTCTGGCTTCACATCTGGTCAGCAGGGAACAGGAGGCTTCCCTGGGTGCCCTGGGGGTGCAGACATTGTGTACTCCCCTCTCCTCTCTTCCAGGCTGAAAAGATGCAGTCTTCTGAGTCACTCCTCGTACAGAAGCTATTCCATATCTACAGCAACACTTTTATACTTGCTGCCCTTCTCTGAACCTTTTCCAGCTTTAATATATCCTCTAGAAATAAGGGGAACAGCACACTGTAATCAAAGTGTGTGTGAATCATAGTAGCATAGTGACATTTTCAATTTTGCTCTCCATTCCTTTCCCAATCATTGCAAACTTTTGATTTGCCTCTTCAACTGCTGCTGAGATACAGGCATCCCCAAATGAGCATTGTGAAAAGTTTTAGTCTATGCCACTCTTCAGAGTTCACCATGGGCAACACTGCAGGACAAGAATGTTATTTCAAAAAAAAAAAAAAAAAGAATATTTCCAGACAGATATTCTCCTACCTCTCCTTGGTTTTGAGTATAAAGAGGCAATAAACATACCAATTAGAGCATTCCAAGTGCAATAAGGAAAAATACCAATGACCCTCTGCTCTCTAGCTCTGACAAATTTAAACTTTTGAAGACAGAGCAGTGGTGTGAATAGAACAGCTTTAACTTGCACCACTAATGGAAGCTGAAGGAACGGTGTGGTGTAGCTTCATTCTGTGCACTGCTCTTCACTGGTTTGCCCTGACCTCTGCCGTTCTCCATATCCATACCCTCAGTCCCATACTCTGGACATCAGAGCTGTGACACAGGCTCTTGCAAACACACATCCAAAATGCTCACATAACATTCCCAAGCCCCCTGGATTGTGCTCTCTTGTGTGAAGCACTGCAGAGCACACCAAGATCTACCACCAGGATCACAGGGAGGTCTCCATCCAGGTGCCTGGTTAACTATAAACAGGTTTACACCACTTACATTGTCCCAAGAGTCACAAGTTGCCAGGGTACATGACAATTTCTAGGTAAGCCAATGCTATGCCACTGCATTTCATTTACAACCTTCCTGTCTCAGTACTGTGTGGATTTAAGTTCCTGCAGCTGAGGGATATGATAGAGCAAAGATGAGTACAAAAATTCAGCTAGCAGAGACAACCTAATAAAAGAGATAAAGCAGCAACTGACAGGGGGAAAAAAAAAAAAAAGTTATCTGCTGAAGCACTTCCCCTTGGTGCATGCAGGAGCCAAAAGCAAGAGACACACAGAAGCACTCGCAGTCCAAGAAGTGAGTGCTGAGAGAAGCACCAGTAGGACAATCTAAGAAACATCTCATTTCATCAGATTTCAGCAAATTAATGAATCTTTTGCAGAAATGGATCTGTTTTGCCTAAGCAGCCATAGCTTACAAGCAATTTTCCTTCAGAAGCCTGGTTTCCTACGATTACCCCTTCCCAAATTTCTGACAGCCTCTACACTTGCTGCTGCTTGGAAGGTCAGGCTTCAGGAACCTGACGTTTCCAGAGCAGATGGTCATGCAGACTGTCTGTGTTCCCAGTACACCAGTGGCTGCAGTGCCAGGGTATCAGCAAGAGGCAGGTAAATGAGTTGTCCTGTGGCCTTCCACATTCTGGTGGCTCCATTGTGCACTCTGTTCAGATTTACTTCCCTCTGAAGGGAATTCAGGAGAAAAAAATCTGCTTTCTGTGCATGCATCTTAGTCCTGATTAACATTTAATCCTTCTGCTCAGTTCTGGTGACAGGACCCAGCTTCTGCTCCATGCTGCCAGCAAATCATCTGTTCCCTCTGTGGGCTGCGTTCCCCAGCTGGAGGGCAGGCAAGATGCATCACAGAGCAATTACATATTTAAGGACTGGCATTCACAGTAGTGGAAAGACCAGTGAGTTACTTCTGATATTCTTTAGAGATCCTTTGTCCACCCAGCAGCTAAACATGACCAGCTTCCCAATGACCTCATCTTCATTTATGTTGGGGGCCCTTACACAATGCAGGAGTACTGGTGGACCATAAAGTAAAAACAGATTACATTACTTGCATTTCCCTTTAAAACAGCCTGAGTGACATAAAGAGGCTCTCCTGTAAAGGAGAATCTGGTCCATCAGTCTTTTTAATGCCCATAAGCAGGTGATAACAAGCTGCAGTGCAGCTTACAGATGGCTGGCAGCACGTAATACAGAGTAACACAGTCAATAGTCCCTACATTGTGAAGCCACAACATGCTGTAAATTGTCAGAGCAATAGTGCTTTTAGCAGTGAACTTTAACATGGGGTTTAGGTTATGTACCAGCTCTGGGCTTTCACATAGGAAATTGTTCCTAACAAACACAAGATTGTCACTTGGCCTTAGAGAGTAGTAATATCAGATAGCAAATACAAGGAAAATGTGTTATTTATGCTGTTTTAAAATGAAATATAGTAATCATTTTGTTATATCTCTTCAGCTTTTAACCTGTTCTGGGAATGAATGTGATCCCTATAAAGAACCAGATATCTGGTTCGGCACCAGAGAACCTCAATATCATTTGCCTCTGTGCCCAGACTCTTGATGGTTTGTGTCTAGGACAGGATCCTGAAGAGGCCATCAGATCATCCGGTGTCCTATCCTTTCTCTCATATCTTTCCTTCCACAAGGCTTCTCTGTTGCCATAGAAGAAAGTGACCTTCAAAAAATCAGCCATGACAAATTTTTACAGTACCAGGACCTTTCTTTCTTGAGCTTGAATTAATCAGTTAATCTTATCTACTGTGTAGACAGGTTCATGCTCCAAAGCTGTTACTGCCTGCAGTGAGGTTTGTTAGGGCTCCAGGATTGGGGTTCAAAGCTCATGAAAAGGGCACCTCCAATTTGGAAAGCCCCCTTACTGATTAATCCTACTATAAACAACAAGAGGAGAGTTTTATAATATTTGCTTATTGGAAGCCTTCTTCTATGAGTTTCCACCATGTCATGCAGTCAGCATCAGTAATGTTTTCTCAGAAAATCTTATTCTCTATGTGTGTGCACTTGAAGACTCTCTTCCTGCAATCTGTGTGTTTCATTTGGCACACGCTGATGCATGGAGACACAAAGAAAGCTCTTCTTTCACAAACAGACACAAAATCTCAGCCAAAACGACTGAGCCTGGACTTGCATGCTGTAATGAGAAGTGGTCTGCAGCTGGTCCTTAAAGCCATAATGAACATCATGGTTTACATTTGATTACAAAGTTAAAGGAGTGCTGCAAGTCTTGGGAGATTTCTGATGCAAGCATCAAAAACCCTTCTGATTTTCTTAGTGTGAAATCAGGTTGACAAATAAGACATAGCTTCATCAATACATGAAGTAGTAACGTGTAATTTTCAGGAGTTACTTCGCCATTTGAAATTCTAAATCCTATTGACTTTCATTGGGAATTATCATCAAATTTTCATAAGCGCTTAGGAGTTTATGTACCATTTTCATAAGCCAAATTATTATGAGCTTAAAATGATGTGCAATGACGTAAGCCCATAAAACTGAGTTCCTTTACCACTGCTGAAAACTAAAGGATTCTAAGCCACCTCAATAGCTGTGGGAAAATTTACACAAGAACCTATCATGCGAATTAGCCACTTGAAATATATTTCTTTCCTAATTGCCCCTGTATAAGCCTGACCACGCTGGCCAAGTCTTCACAAAGAAATGAACTTGGAAATCAGAATGTGGTGAGACAGATATTCTTAAAAACCCAACACTCTCCTTCCCCAACACTTCTCTTTTCTCTATCATACTGATCTATTAGCTCCATACATCATCCTGGCACTGTTCTCCTAGTGATAGCTTACAAAGCATTTGGTAGAAGCAGAAAGAACCCCCAGGGAACCTGTTTTCTTTTGATACCATTATTTTTCAATGTTATATATTAAATATTTAATTAAACCAGAAGAACACAGCTTGGAGAACCACAAAAGAAGGACACGTATTAAATCTTGGTCCATATTCTAGGTGGCTCACAGAACTGGGATGCCCCAACCTGATGATGAAAAATGAAGACAGTGAGGTGGTAGGTTACATTACTAAATGCCTTCCCAGATTTCACCATGGATAAAACCTAACAGGAGCCATAGTTTCAGCTTAAACTGTGCTCTTGCCTTACCCTAGTCCTTCAGCTGTTCTGATAAAGTAACAAATTGGGTCAAAGTATAAGTATGCAATAATGAAACATAAATTGTTGATAACAAGAATACTTTAGTTTTCAGCTCTACAAAACTGTGTTTCTAGTTCACATGCTGGAAAAAAATAAACCTCAGAAGCAGGTGTGGCTGTAACATACTTATCTTGTTCAAATCTGGGAATTAAAAGCTTTTTGGTTATCAGTACAGTAAACAGCAGTTCTTCTTGAGGCTTTAATCTTACTGGAGATCTGCTTTCTATCCCCAAATTTTCTCTACATCATTATTTTCTCCAGTCTGATTTACCAATGAAACTGATCTTATCAAGAGATCAAAACAACACTGTGAAAAGGTACCCATGCTGAAAAGAAACATATTTCGGAGCATACTTGGGAGAAAGAACATGTGTACTTTGTTCTCCAAGGACAGGAAGGGGAAATATGCTCTGAACCAACCTGCCATATACATAATAAAAATAAAATAGGATTGCACTGGACTCGTCATTTCAACCTATTTCTAGCTATAGCAAAATCCATTTAATCAGTAGTACAAACATTTTATCAGTGAAAAATAAGACTAGCTAAAACCTACATGCCTTATTATTCGTTATAGTTCAGTTTTAAGAGATTTAGATTAAAAATCTAGAGCTCTCTTAAAAGCACTGGTCACTCAACTTACTCAAAAGCTTCTGTCCATCTTCTGTTTTCTTGAGGTGCCCTTGATTTCAGGCTCCACAATCTTTCTTTTTAAGCTAACCTTTCTTAACTTTCTTACATCTTGACTGCTTATTTTTGTAAATGTGTGCCCAGCTGTAGACTCTTAAATTCCTGAACAAGGGTAGATTTTTAAAGGGCAAACCATTCAGTGGTTAAAATTGCTAAAGAACCCAATTGTTGTCAACACCACTTTTTGTATCTTAACCTGTGGCTAGATTTCACAGAAGAGCCCGTAACATACAACTAAGCTTGTGTTATAATTCAGCTTTAACTAGCCATTTCCTTGTCACTTCTTGAAGTAATTTGTCTGTAATCCATGTATATCCATTTAATTATAGAATCAGTCAAATAAATGGAACCACATATTGACAGTGTGGAATTTTAAATAGCTCTATTTCTAATCATAAATCTACACAAACCTCACCAATCAACCTGCAAGACCGAAGTATGGACATGTTGTAAATCCTTGCATGTTTGGAAGAATACAACATGCTAGCCTAAGTGGCAGCAAAACAGGGATTGTGATCACAGAATTCTTTATCGTTTGGTCCCAGAATAACAGAAATTGGGGAAGTAGGAAGCCTCACAAGCCACAGGTTCATTACAAAGCCCCAGTCTTTTTTGGACATTTTGGTTACAGCTGGGATTAGTGCCTTCACTAATCTGTGAAAAAGCAATCCATTATGTCCCAAGGACTCAAAAGCACTACCGTAGCCCCTTTTTAAATTTCAGTTATCCATCCAGGAGCAGGCTACTGTAATTCTTCATTAATGTAAGATCAACAGGGTCATCACCATTTCAAACAGTGTCAGAGGCTGAGCCTCTTAAAAATATGCTCACACATTTTATCAAGAGCTTTTTTCTTTGAACAGTAGAAGAGTAAGCAGAGAGCCCTTTACATTACCTAATCCTCCAGGCTCTCATTTAAATAACTTCATTAGCTTTGTCTAGAAATTAGACTGGGTAATACCAAGTCATAACACTGATGCCAAACAAACAGAAGACACAAAAAATATATACATTGTCAATTATTACCTTCCTGTGTTGAACTGGATCAGGCACATATCTAGATACTATCATCTGATTTATCCAGTGCTTCTCCTTGATAAATCTAGTGTGACAACTTTCAGCTAACCAAGCTAGAGTCTCAAAGTAATACATAAAGAACTTAATAATCCATAAAGAAAGAGGTACTATTTCCAGATAAATATTAACTCCTTATTTGAAAAAGACTAGAATTGAGTGAGAGCTTAGAGGATTTATTGACAGAGACTAAGCTACTATCAGCCTTGTAATTAGAAATTTTCTTTCTTGGACTACCTGATGTGTCTAACCAAGAAAGTGACTTTCTGGGCAGAGAACACAAGCCCTGTCTTCTGCAGTTAAAAATTATGTTTTCAGCATCACTCTCTTCCCATTATATTTAGTCTCTGGTGATGAAAGAGCTTGATCTTTGCCCTATTACTTAACCTAGCATGAGCTGTGATAGTGTGAACGGGCCATATTAGGTGAGGAGAGTAAGAAAGAATTGAATGTCTGTAAATCAAATATTCCTGATAAGTAGCAGTACAACACAGGAAGCATTCTGCATGTGCTGGTATTGTGGAAAGTCAGTGTACAACACACGAGTCCAGGTATTAAGTGTGCAGTAGGTATCTCAAAAACTTCTTCTAGATGTAAGATTCAGAAAGGAAGTGTCATAATAGATGACATTTGCACCATCCCCTTTTCAGTACGTGGATGACTTCCAGCACACCAGTTCTGTTTATCCTCCCATCTACTTGTATTCCACAGACTGAAAAAAAAAAACATTATTGGACAAGATTTCCAATAATCATTTACAACACTTTCCACAGAGGTCCTGTCAGAGCACAGATCCTTTGTCATCTATGCTGTTGTGTGAACACAGACTGAGATGATACATACCACTAAGCCAGAATACTTATATAAAAATAAATTATATTTTATCAAAATAAAAATAAAAAATAAGATAGAGATTCACATTCAGAATCATGGATAGGGCCATGAAACAGAAATATCTACACATCTGAATTTGGATGCAAATTTAATACCATGCTCAAACTTTCTCAGTGTTATGGAATGGGAAAGCTCTTGTGTTCCCATTCAGACTTACTTGAAGTAATGACATTCAAGAGATTGCAGATTTCATGCAAATTACTTTGATGTCTTTCTGGGCTGTATTTGTATTGCCTTAGCACACAGCCAGGTTTTGGCTAAGGATGTTCCTTTCCTTTAGCTGTCCCTCTCAGTTATTCAGTTTTTGGCTGTGTCCTACCAAAATAGTGAGTCCTATCCTTCCTTCCCCAACCAGCTTCAAAAGCTGAAAACACTCCGTCTATTTGTACTGTTTATTCAACCATGTTTATGTGATAGCTTAAGGATAACAGACTGAGAGAATCACTTCTAGCTGCAGTGCAGGAAACTGCTGAGGGCTTTAGATGGGCAATGAGTTTTTCTCTCCAGCCATTACTGTAAATCACTTTAAATTCACTTTCTTCTCTTTTCTTTCACACAGCACTAACTTCCTGTTCCTTAGTTGGATGACACAAGTCTCATTCACTGGAAAATCCTTTTCTACATCAACTTTCGGGATAGCCCCACTCAGTTGGACAAGTTCTTGAATGAATTTCAGACATTCTGATTTTTGTCCAAACGCTTTTTGTACTCCAAGGCCTCGGATGAGAAGAGCTCCCACTGTGCTCCACATCAAAATCCTCACATTCACACTTAGTCCCTACACTGAGAAGCATATCAAAATGAAGGGTGAAATGCTTGGGCAAGTTAGGAAGTGATTTGCCAGGCAGCCAGTGTGCAGCAGAGCCAGGACCCAAACCCAGCTCTCCAGAGCTCCAGTCCCAGCTTCTAACATCCTCTTCATATAAGCCATCTAATTTTTGAATAGACTCCACTACATTTATTCCACCTCCCAATTTAAATTTCAAATCCTTTGCTGTATTTAATTTGAAATAGTCCAGTTTAGTTATCATTTCCAAGCCACACTTGAACACATATGCAATTAGCAGCTTCTTATCTCACTTTGTTAGCATAGGCTGCATTTTAAATATGAACAAAGACCCATGAAAACAGAGAGAAAGCCAGTTCTGCTTCTCACTGGCTTGAGACATGGCAATTCCTACACGTAGTATAAAACAAAGGCAGCTCTGTGTCTTCTGACACTGTGCCACTTGTGTCACACGGACATACAAAATGGAAATTTGTGGGTGCATACAGGCATAACTCAAACTATAAATGACAGTTTGGGGGTTCATATGTGGTGGGGTTTGGGTTTTGTTTGTTTGATTTTTTGTTGTAGTTTGTTGTGGTTTGTTTTCATAACTCCATGCTGCCCTATTCCATAGCACTTCCATGCCTTTCATATCCTGGCCATAAGCAGCACTCTAAGTCAGTGGTACAACACCCATTACTTACCATGCCAGGAGGCAATTTCCTGAAATACTGTAAGAAAATCTTTCCTTACAACATATTCCTCTTGACCAGAGAAAAACTAGCAAGCTACAAAATTTGTTCCCGTGGGAACCAAAACCAAAATCTCCCGTTGCCTCCTTGATTTTCATACACTTACAGCTTCACTCTTGTACAGTTGTCCTTCAAAACAAAGCAGTCCTCTTTTTCCATCCTGTTTTCTCACCATCATCAAAACAAACACAATTCTTTAGACTGATGGACTGATATTAGAAGAATGATTTCATTACATGTAAAATGGCCATTAAGCAATATTTTCAGCACTGAGGCAATGGTTTTTTCATAAACTATTTTGATAGATTAAAAAAATAAGCCACTCTGAATTTCTTCGTTTTACATTGCAGAAGGGTTGTTTTCTGTTAGCAAGCCACTATGAAATACACAAAACTAATCTAAGATGATGGCCCCATCTGAAGAAACATGGTGAGAGTCATTTTTTTAAGTGGAAATCATTCTCAATTTACCAGACCATCTACTTGAGACACCCACTATCATTTTTCTTCCCCCTGGGGCACAAGACTCAGGATATAGAAAAAGCAAAGCAGCACAATGCTACACCACAAACTAGGAAGCAGAAAACAGGCTTCTATAGTCTTAAAATGTTGGTTTTCTGTGGCATTTTTAATCCAAAGTTCACAGACTATCGCAATTATTAAACATTCTCAACTTCCAGTTAGTTATAAATATGTCACTTTGACTGTTTGTATCCCATTTTCCCAAAAAAGAAAAATGACTTTCCAAAGCAGTACATAACGAGCTACTGGTAGGATCCAAGCAACACAATGGGCTGGCAGTCCCAACTCTTCTCTTTCATACTAGATACAATTCTCTCTCCACAAAACCAGATTGTGAACTATACACAAAAACAGATTGTAATCTATCATCTGTAAAAAAAATAAAAGTATAGCCACACTGGAATATGCCATCACAATCAGTTAGGTTACTATTTACATCTGTCAGTGCTTTGCAATTGTTAGAACATCTTACAAGGATCACAAGGAACTATTTGATTAGAATCTGATTTTGATGCACATAATTACAATCAAGGTGATACCTATTGCATAACTACAAAACACACTGTATTTTCAGAAATAATACTGATTTTAGGTCTATTTGGGGTTATTTTGTGATTTCAAGCAGAAGATCCAGACCTAGAAATGCAGCACAGTGGCATGTTTTGACCTGAAGTTTCACATAATGCATGTTGAGCATTTGCTTTTTACTTGCCTTGTCTCATGCCAGACACAGTGCCCTGCAGAACTTTGGAGCTGACCCTGCAAAGCAGCACTTGGATTCAAGATGATCTTTTTGAAAAAAAAGAATCAACCATGACTACAAGACCAAGGAGACTAGCAGGATCACTTGGCTCTTGCATGGACCAGCTATCAGCAGGAGAAAGTCCCATGTTCTCCCTTTCCTCACCACACCTTTACTACACTAAGTTTTGCAGGAAGGTTGAATGTCTCTTGCGAGCTTAGGGACAAGCAGGTACTTCCCCTTCTCTGGTCACTGCTGCTTTTTCGACCAAACCAAAACACAAGAACTGTGTGCTCTCATATGCCTAGGGTGCCCAGACAGGGTGCCCAGACAGGTGTCTGTGGCTCTTTGATAGGACACCTATAGAAAACAAGTTGAGAAAGAGCCTAGCAGGCAGTCTCCAACCTCCACTCACTCCAAGTCTCCGTGTGGGGTCCGGAACACGACACAATGTCCCAGCTGTGGCTGTAGCAGTGCCAAACGCACCACAAAGGTTCTTCCCAATCTTTTGCATGATATGGTCTTGTTTATGTGTCGTTGCATCACTATGATAAGCCTCAACTGGTGTTCAGTTTGCCATCCACTGTAACCCCACATCCTTCCTTGAGAGGCTGCCAGCCAGCCACTCGTTCATCCTCCAACCTCACAACAAATTTATACCTCATCACAGGACTCTGCCTGTCTTTGAACTGAATCACACTTAATTCAAATGACCTCTTCTAATTGCCAAGACTCTTTTGAATGCTAATGCTTTCATCCAAATGCTTGCAGCTTTTCCTGCTGTGCATGGCCTAGAAATACAATACACATATTTTCTAGTTCTTCTCACAAATTACTGCTCTAAGTCCATGCACTAGACACACTACACCCTGCCCAGGACTCCCACACGTTGCATCCTCCCCATTTGTTAGAAACTCACAAATAGCTGCTCTTCAAGACTCTCCCCTTCATACTACTCTTACTTCATGTCACTCTGCATGTCTTTATCTTGTTTATGAGATTGCAATTCAAAATAGTATCAAGCAGCTCTCCTGCAGAGAAAATACGAGTTGCCTCTTCTTCACTGACATGGTCTTCTACCCAAATGCAGAAGGAAATCAAGACTCTTATGATGATTTAAAGCCCTGGGCTCTTTATTAACACCTCATCTTTTCATCTCACTGTTCTTCTAAAAACTGAGGATGTCTGCTTCTCCCCCAACTCCAGTGCCTCCATTTTCAAACCTATTTTTAATATTAGCCCTCTCTGGAAGCTCACCTATCCTCCACCAGCTCTAGGAAATTAACCAAGTCAGCCATTCCCCTTTGAACTCTAACTCCTCCAGCTTGTTATTTTCTTATTTTAACCTGAGCTGTTAACCATCCTTACCAAGGCTAGCTGTAGCACTCGCCTGATCACTCCTAAGGTTTTGTTTGGTTTTGGTTGGTTGGTTTTTTAGGAGAAAAATTAAACCAACCATCATCAAATGGTTTTTCCTGATACCACCTTGCCATTCAGATGGAAGCTTTATTCTGATTTGCTAGACATCTCTAGTCAGTACATCACCTTTCTTCTGGCCCAGCTCACAGCACTCTGTAGCTCTGTGAACAACCCCACGGGCTCCCTAATCCATCTCCTCCCCCCTCACCTCGCCAACCTGCACGCTGCTTCCTTTCCCAGCATCATCCAGTCACATGATTACCCCACTCAGTCTCTGTTATGGCTAATTAAGCCATCTTTATAATTGCACATAAAAATGGTCACAGCCTCCTGGTAGAGGCAATGATTTTTTTTTTTTTTTTGAAAGAAGAAAACAACTTCTAAAAGAAAATCTCTAAACAAGCTAACTACTCTAGAAGTCCAAAGTAGGGTTTTTAGAAGCCAGAACCACCTAATTCACCTCTTTTAATTCACCTCAAGCATAAGTGAATTAAGTCCTATTACTTCACTCCTGATTGTACTCAATGAAATCTCCTATAAAACAGTACATAAGCTGCCTGCTTCCTTGTTGTGTTTCCTTACCTGTAGTGTTTAAGCCATTCATAATATTTTCTTCACTAATGAGCAATCTGTCAAAATTACTTTGACAAGTAATTTTAATTAGAATAATGGATTTTTTTTTCCAATTAAACTTTTCTCTCGAGTCCCTTTTAACCCTGACAAATATGAGAAACAAAGGCTTTAAAAGCCTCATTGTAACAGCCATCTGATCCAACAATCACAATACCAGTGATCAAAATAGATTTATATTCCTAAGGCAAAGTAGGAAAACAGCTGTTTAAATTTTAAAGGGGAATTAAAAAAAAAAAAAATAAAGAAGTTAAATATCTGGGTGCTTGGTGTAACTACCTTTGCCTTCCTTGCCCACAATTATTTAACCTTATTTTATATTAACTCTTCCTTACACACTTTCACGCCTGAGTGTCAGCCTTTAGGAGCACTCAAGGACTGCCACAGTTACTTACCTTCGGGTATAAAGCATTGGTAGCAGGTTAATTTTAAAAATAAAAAGGTGGTGTCTTGGGGGGATGCATTTTAGCTGCCATGGTGTCCCATCAATAGGACAGCCCATGAGGTTTGCTGTCACCTCAGAGGAAACACAGCACACCTCAAAGGACCAAAGTCTCTGTGAACTTTCAAAGGTGTTTTCAGAGGTACCTGTCCAATGTTCCCCCGCAAGCCTGCACCAACATCCTTGTCACAGCACCTCTCCTCTGCTGTACTAAGTGAACCTCCCATCCCTCTTCCCTCACCAAAGTTTATGGTCAGTAACAGCAGTTTCAGAAAAGAAAAAGCATAAACTGCAATGGAAACGCTGGCAGACTCCAGCATAGCAGAGTGAGCGCAGGCACTGAAAGAGGAGCCTGCCCTGTGTCCCTGCGGCACCTCCCGGGCAGGGGGCTGCTCCGGGGGTCGCACTCCGGCGCTGCTGGCCCCGAGTCCATGCACTGACTGTGCTGCAGGGTCAGGGCTGGGAGCCCACGGAGCGCCCACCAGCGCCCAGCGAGCACGGACAGGGGGCTTGAGCTCCATCTGGTGGGCAAACAAGCTGCTTCTGACCACGGCCACCCACTCCCTTGTGACAACTGTCACTGCCTTCATGAGAAAAAGACATTATTCAGACTGTCTTCATTAATGGCAAGTTTTGCTTCTCCTGTGAAAAATCCAATTCATAAAGAGTAAAATGCATTACTGCCGGCTGTGATTGTTCCCTGCACATCTCTTTCCATTTCCACATACTTCAGTTCCAGAGCAGTGTCTACCTTCACAGGTCCCACAGAATTGAAACTACCATTCTAAGAAACAGCCTCTATTGACAATCAGCACTCCTGGGACTCGAAGTACCCTGGTGACAGCAATCATCCAGCAATTCGGGAACAACTCCTGGGCAGAAGTGGAGCAAATTCCTACAAGCTGACTGTCTGCTGTTACCACCACGCACAACCACAGCAGAGCCTTTGGGCTCAGTTGCTGCAGTCACTACCCAGGGATTTGGTTCTTCCTGGGAGAGCAGAAGCAGCTATAAATTGCACACCACCCCCATGCACGTTTCCTCAATAGGGACCTTACGTATCTCTTCCCAGAAAGATGGACAAGAATTAAATGAACAATAATAGGAGCTCATGACTAAAAAAAAAAAAAAAAAATCAGCAACTCCTTGAATTTGTCCTTGTCCACGCATTTAAAAAAGAAATATAAATATTACACAGGCAAAAGATCCACAGTCTAATGAAAGGGAGGAGGTTATAATACATGGCTTCATTAAAATTCATGATGGATTTCATTTGTTCATCCCACTGACAGGCTTTGGAATAATTTTTCATCCTGTGTTGTCACATTTTTATATTTAAGAAACAATAGAGGACTATTAATTGAACTAAGGAACAAGATAGCCCCAGCCATTTTGTCTATGCACCCCAGCTAACGACAGAAGCAAAAGGAAAATGTTTAGTTAAGTATCTTTGCCTGCAAGCTGGATGCAAACCAACAGCATTAATAGCTCTCTTTAAGACAGACTTATAGACTAAAGCCCAAGATTATATCTCTGTAATTGTGATTACAATAGGTTTCTAGTCACTGAAATATGTGTCCTAGTTTAACAAGGTCCCTGCTGTCACTATTTTGTTCTGAAGTTAAAAGGAAAAAATAGTTCTGCACTCTCGATTTCTGATTTGAAAAGGAACAACCCTAATAGTATTGCTATGGCTTTTTCAGTGTCAGAAATCCCCCTTCTGTCTTTATCCTTTTTACTACATTTTAATTTATTACAAGACAAAAATATTTGTCTGACTCATAATCATCCACTTGCAATAGCAATTGTACTTAATTAATTCCAGTATCAATTTATTTCATTCAGTGCTGAGTAAAAACGGTTTCCTATCAAATCTGCTCCTTCTTAGGCTACATTTAGCCATCCTCATGACCAAAATGAATTTTGATATTTTTAATTCCTGAAGAGGCAGGCTTAGCTCATCTTAGATTTGTCATAATGAACTGTTTTATAAAGGAAGATGTTATCCCTGTTGTACAAGTGGTGGGATACCTCAGGCACAAAGAGATGGAGTATTTCACCTCTGGGGATGAAAATGGGAGCCCAGCACAGCACTGTGGACTCCCAGTGCAGTGCTGTGTCCCACAATGTGATATTGACCCCTCATGTACTCTATGGCTGAAGCTGCTTGCTATGCCCACGGAAAAGCTTCTCAGTTGCAAAGGTTTCTACTGGCAGCTCCAAAAAAAGAACAGATTCCGTTTCACTTCTCCCACAATTTCTGCTTGAGCTCACACAGTGGGCACCCTCCTGGAAAAAAAAGGGCTGTGCCTCTTCCTTGCTCATTAAACGACACGCAGATGTTTATTATCCATGGTATCCATGTCTCTCAGAGGACACTGACTGCCTAAATATGCAGATATGTACTTATATGTGAACAGCACTTATGAGTAACTTCATGACACTTTACTTGTTTAACCTAATTGAATCTATCCCAGACAGTAATAATACTAAAAAAAAAAAAAAAAAAGGAATTTCACAGCCTCTGTTCCCGTTCCTTTTTCCATAAAAAGCTCATCTCTGAGTGTAATACACCAGGGCAATATTTGAATGCTACAGTGCACAGATGCAGTCACACAGAAAATTAGAACTGCTCCAAATAATAAAAAAAAAAAAAAAAAGCAAACTATAGTACATAGCTGCGTCAGTACCAGCTCAACAGTGGAAAAGTACTTCATCTGCACAGCCCCCTTTCTTTCTGCTCGGTTGGTGACGTCAGTCAGGCACTAATGAAAGCCCAATTAGCATATCACCTTCTCTGTTTGAATGTACAAGTGGAGCAGCTGATGATTCTCTTCTGAGATTTTAAATAACCACCAAAGCCGAGCCAGAGCTGCTGCTTGGTAGGAAAGATTTAGCTTCATAACATACTCAGTTCCCTATGCAACATAAACAAATAAATGTGCCAACGGAGGCAAAAAAAAAACCAACCCAGAACAGTTGATTTTCTCTGAGGAAAGCAACACAAAACAGCTTCAATTTTGAACAATTCATTTGGCCTTCATTCCAGAGTAAAAGTTTTAATTCCTAATTTTAAAAACTGCAATGACTATTTGCTCACAAATATCAGGGTACAGACCTTGGTGAGCTTTAGGGAAGTCAGCAACCTTGTTGATGCCCTGCCAGTTTTTCAGATGATAATGACTGAAGAGCAGCCATAGGACAGCAAGTGCATCCTTCTGCTGTAAAAGAGCACACTGCAATCACCCAACATAGAAAGCTAAGGGAACCTGCAGGCCATTCAACTTCAGACATTGACTGGAGTCTTTGATGAGGACTTAGTTCAGGGGTCTATGGCTTCCTGTGGTCCCCATTTAGCCACCAGTGTCCAAGGGAGGACAGCAACGTATAGCTCTTGCCCCATCCTTCCTACCTGAACACCTGCACCCAGCTCTTTGTGCTGTAAGCACAGATGTGAGTGCTGCTACCCAGGGAGCCACAAATCACAGAATCACAGAATGTTAGGGGTCGGAAGGGACCTCTAGACATCATCGAGTCCAACCTCCCTGCCAGAGCAGGACCATCGTTTTCAGTACAGCAACGCATCAATAGGTGGTGCTAGATTTCAGTCCTGATCGAAACGGGTGGTGGGGAAAGGGGTGAGTTGTGAGGTCAAAGAGGCACCTGCTGAGGCAATGCGATATTGACAAGAAAGAGTGAAAAATGAAAGGCCTAAGTCCGTAGAGTGAGGAGTCCTCTGTTAAACTCTCTGCACACAGACTGAAAGCAGGACCAGAGGATGCTGCCAGTTCTTACAGAAATCCTAAAAGGTACCACTGGTTTGCAGCATTTGTGGGCTAGGAACTGGAAAATCCATCTTTGTCAATCCAACAGCAATGACAGGAAAGCAAAAGCATCATGCAAGTGCTGTGGGCAAGAAATTCAGCCCTGACCTAGAAAAAGACTATCTAAAAGAAACGTGAATTCAAGCCCAGCTGGACCTCCTTGGAGAGTCTATTAAAGTGATAAAGCTACTTATGAGGTTCAACTGACAGGAGCTCAAACCCCAAACGCAAAAGCAACCCTTCAATTCCCATACACCCCAGAAGAGCTTCTGCCCATTCCCTATTCCCTCTGGGTACCGAGTCTTCCAATCTGACCACGGCACTCCTAGGACACAAACCAATCTGTAACCATCAGAAGCAGGCAGAACTATGACAGTTTTAAAAAGATCGTGTTAAATGAGCCCATGTCATTGACTGATTTTCAGCCTCAATCCACTTTCTCACTCATAGTTGATTACATCAACAGGTGCCAAGTTTTGCAGAAAAAGGGGAAAATATTAACAAGTCAAATAGGAAGATGATACTGCATTTAAATCTTTATTAAACATGGCTACAGTGTGGACAGAAATAATTAAAGCTTGGGCTTTGATTTGACAAGCAGCCTCTATAAATAGACTTTCTGTTACACTGCTCTTTCTCCTCAGTGCTTCAAAAGTAAGAGACGTCCTTCAGTTCCTCCCCTACCCCTGGGATGATCAAGTGTTTTATAGCTCCACAAACCTTACAACAGCCAAACACTCCAGCAGTAATATTTAGGTAACTCATTGTGGGAAGAAAGGGAATTATCTTCAAGGGGCTTTCCTCCCAGCAGCATCTTCAATTTTCTCGCCTGGGGTGGGAAGCCTTACCAGGTAGACAAAACAAAAGAAGAGGGCCCTCTCCTTTCCAGAGCACAGAATAAGACTTGATATTGTGGCTCCTTCCAAGTGGTGATCTATCTTCCAAGTGAAAAGGAAATAATATTGAAAAACTTTAACACTGGAGCTAGCCACTTCTTGCCAGCTAATATATTTCATCTCATTGTTTCTCATGAGAGATATTATATTGTTAATTATGTCTGATGATATTTTTATGGTAGAAATTTTCCAAAAGTTTTTACATTCATTCTCAAGGCACTGAAGGAACCTGTCATGTTGATTTAAGCCCATATTTAAGCTTTGTAGCAAATAAAAAGGGCACAAACAGATTATTTTAAAAATCCTTTGAACAAGATGGAGTGGTTTTCTTCAGTTCTGAAAAAAACAAGTCTTTGTTTTCTTTTCAAAACTTCCTTCCACTACACCATAAAGTAAAGCAGACCAGAAATAGGAGTTGAGTTCACTCAATAAACTGAGTACACAACTAAAATGAGGAAGAGGAATACCAGCTGCATAAACAACAAAAAATAAAGTTGATATCTAATACTATTTATTTTAATACTTGAAATACCATCCAAGATCAACATTTTTAAACAATCACTCTATAAATTCAAATACAGTAGTGTCTGCTCATAGTATTCTAACACTGGAGAAGATAAAAAAAAAAACAAACACATAAATAGTCTTTATTAATAGATCAGTTGGCAAATAGGTTCTGGCAAAAGGGTATTTTAATGGAGCAACAACCCCCCTGGATATGATCTTTGGGAGTCTTCTTCCCAAACAGCCTTACAGTCTCAAAATCTCCCAGAAATACCTAGACAAGAGCAAAAGCAACAGCAATCACCTGGAGTATTGTGTCCAGTTCTGGGTTCCCCATTTCAGGAGGAACAGAGATCTACTGGAGAGAGTCCAGTGAAGGGCTGACAGGATGATTGGGGGACTGGAACACCTGCCTTATGAGGAGAGACTGAGAGACCTGGGGCTTTTCAGTCTGGAGAAGAGAAGACTTAGGGGGGATCTAATTAATGTGTATAAATATATGAGGGCTGGGTGTCAGGAAGGGAGGAGCAATCTCTTTACAGGGCAATGGTCACAAGCTGGAGCACAGGAAGTTCCACCTCAACATGAGGAAGAACTTCTTTACTGTAAGGGTTCCCGAGCACTGGAACAGGCTCCCCAGGGAGGTTGTGGAGTCTCCTACCTTGGAGACTTTTAAGACCCGTCTGGATGCATTCCTGTGTGACCTGCCCTAGACTAGATGGTCCTGCTCTGGCAGGGGGGTTGGACTCGATGATCTCTGGAGGTCCCTTCCAGCCCCTAACATTCTGTGATTCTGTGAATAACAGAACAGAGACAAACATCACAACATTTCTCCCCACAGTCATTTAGAGGCTTGGGGTAAGAGAGATTTACAAGTGCTCTTGTCCCTTTTCCCATCATTACTACCCACACAGAGCGGGAGTGAACTCCTACCACATCCAAAGCCAATAGTTTGTATTGATTTTCCTCCTTAGGCATCAGTGGCTCCTTTTAAACTTCCAAAAATGTCTCAGGTTTGCCTGTCCCTAACGTGCCTTGCAACAACTCATAGCCAGCCATACCCTTCCTTAGTCTAGAACTGAGCTCCTCCTCTCAAAACTGGTGTGATTTTCAGGCTGTAATGGAGAACTCCTGCTTCCCCTTCCTTGGGGCTGGATAATGCATCTGCACACAGAGTATCTGAGAATCTAGAAGTACTTCACTTTTCAAAGACCTCTACCTAAAATTACTAATCTGAGTCAACAATAAGGACATGATTGATTCTTTTTTTGCTTCCAGTGGCTGCCTTGTTGACTCATAGCATACTACACTTCTAAAAGCCATAGGCTTCTTTGCTTCCAGAGAAAACACTTACTTCAGAAAATCTAGCCTCCACAAAGTTATTTTTCAATTTTCTTCAGTCACTGCTATGCCTGCAGGAATGTCTGATTATCCATAAAATGCCTTCTGACAGCTCAGATTCATTACTAAATTACCACATTTAAATTTTTCATGTGCACAGGGCAATTACTTTTATGAATGACTGCCAGCAACATTTCACTAAATCTGAATGAATTTTTAAGGGATTCTAATTGCCACTTAGATACCCCTATAACTCTTGTTTTACAGGTTTTCATTTCTTTTAGTCATAGTTATGTGCATTCAGTGCAAACGTGCTCCCTCTCACATTTTCTGTCACTGAAAATTATTTACATCAGAAACAAAGAAATATGAAACTGGCGGTGCTACATAAGCATTTAGACTGCACAGCAGAAATGATTCATAGCCAAAGTCTTGAGCATGAATAATTATCTGTAACCCTCATTTGAAGCTTTTGCGTCAAGTTACATTATTCATTTGGGTTTTGGCAGGGGAAATTAATGAATACCAACTTGACAGACAAGTTAAAAAAAAAATCTAAATTTTTCAAGTAGTTGAGCCAAATTAAACCCTTAATATGTCCAATGAAAGAAAAAGGGGAGATGCACAAGGAATATTTTTCTTTTTACCACTAAAATTTAAAAAACCCACAGTGTTCAGAGAGGACAGGTGAGCTGTTAATTACACCACTAAGATGGGCTGAGTTCTGACTTGTCTCCCAGTGGAGCATCATCAGGAAATGTCATTAACACAGTCTATTTTTTACACCAAGGTTGTTAATGGAAGTGATAAACAAGATCAGAAATAAAATAAGCATTAATGAACTCCCCCAGTAAACCTCAGCTAGACAGATGTTTCTCTTTGAAGTGCTACATTTTGTATCACGTTCTTCATCCCAGTGCTTGCCCACTTCAGAGATTTTTCTCTCTCTCTTTCCATTATCCCTGTTCCCTATCAGTTTGTAGAGAGGCCTCAAATCAAATGTTCCCTTGCAAACCAGCTGGATTAATGCTCATTCATTTCTTTTCTCTTGAAAGTGAAAGATCAAGTTAACAGGAAAGCAAACAGAAATGTACGTCTACAATGTCTTCTGAAAGCTGTCATGAGTTTGGTCTTGAAAGCAAACCCACTTGCTGCATGAACAGCAAACGTGAACACAGAGCTCCAAGCAGGAGCCAGGTAGAGCTGGCAGGTTAGGACACCACTGAGAATGCCCTGCACAGTGTAGATGACCTTAACAAGCCATCATCTGGACAGAAAATAGGGGATACCCCAGGCAAGATATGAGGCACAGAGGTAACTATATCAACAACAGAATTATGGCACTGAGATTCAAGCACAGACGTAACCGAGCCAGCTGCAGATCCTAAAGTGACTCAGAGACAAGCAGTAATTAAAGACAACAAGAAGTCTAAAAGAGATGTGTCAAGGGTTAACCCATCACAAAGGTCCTGTCAAAAGAGAGATGCTGAAAAATAATCTATTGAAAGGCCTCCAGTTTCTTAAATTATACAAATGACCCACTACCATCCAAGACTTTTGGATAACTGCTGGCTTTGCCACTGGCTGACTGCAGAAATGTGGGCAATCCAGGGAACCCCTCCATCTCTCTGCTTCCTTTTTTAGCAGGGAAGAAATGGGGGAAAATGTGGCGTAACCAGTTCTGTAAAGATTTTGAAAACTACAGATGCATGTGCTGCAAGTAATTTTTAAGCAATATTAATCTTCTGTAATAGCAACCTATTTCAATGCAACCTTCAACAAAGGCCACACAACCTCTGAGGGATGCTGCCAGACGTAAGTTGCACTTTAGCATTCAATTTTGAACAGGATCCAAGAGGGAGTTTTCACTTGCATCTAAACACTAATTAGCAGCTATCCTAAAGCTGTGTTTGATGACTTTATTCCAACATTAAGCGTTGGTCCCTAATACTTTCCTCTTTGTGTTACTTGTCAAAATATACAACTACAGATGAAGAATTGCTTGGAAAAGGTGATTCTAGCAAAACCTGTTTTCACCTGTGAGAAACACTCCATGTTAACACAGAGGCAACAACAAGCCAAACCTGGCTGAAGCTAAGCCAAGCGAGCAGAAAACTGCAGACGCTGCTCCCGGCTTCCCAGTGGTCCCACTGATCTTGTGTACAGCAACTTAATGAATCCTGATCTTCTGAGCAGTTCCAATACAGCTCAGCTGGGCTTTGCCTTCAGCTTTACTGGCATGCTTAGATACAGACAAATGGTATGTAAGTGTGTTTCCACTCAGCAGGCAGAGGAGGTTGTGTTTTGCACTTGTTACGGATTGATTTAAAGGAATCGCAGGTTGCTATGAAAACTGCATCTGTAGGGGAAGAGTTGGGCTGATTTTCCATACAGCAGTGTACCACCCAGCATCTCCAAAGATCCTCAGCATTTTGAAAATCAGAGTCCTTCCATAAAAAAACCAAAAGTTTGAAGAAGCTACCCTGATGCCTTCTCTTGCTTTTCCTCTTCTCCAGCTTCCCACTTTAAACTCTTCCCAGATATGCAATACTGAACAGCTCTCCAAAAGCTTTGACAGTCCTGTGTTGTGTCTTGTCTCATTCTGAGAAGGTCTAAGTTGCAAGGAACACTTCACTGAGACATAACTACAATGGTAACTAGCTGAAAAACAGAGGCTGGTCCCTTGCAGGCTGTCAGTCACATTGGCTGGAGATTAAAATAAACAGCATCACTTTCTTTCTTAAAAACATCTCAATGGCAAGAAAGATGACAAGCCTGAATGGCACCTGTCCTTACTTCTCATTCCATGAGAGAGGACACTTCTTCTCACTACAGGGGTAGTGTAGCAGACTGTCCCAGGCAAAACAGAGTAAACAAGTAGTGGAACTGGATACTGGGATTTATTTAAGAACCAAACAGATTATAGCTTTTATCCTGCCTGATTATCTCCCACACATTCACTTGCTCTCCTCCAAACTTTATACATTCACTGCCTCTTCCCAGAGACAGAACACTGCTGGCCTGAGAGAGTTAGTAAGTCCTTCTACTTCAGCTGTTTGGAGCCACCAGCCTCAGGCACAACTGGCCAAGGTCCCTGAAAATCCCCAAATATTTGTCTCTATTTGTCTCTGATCTCCAGGATCTACCCTCACTTCCAGGATCCCTACTCCAGACAGGATCTTCACAACCTTCTTTCCAGGTCTCTTCTTCAAGACCACTTTTTCGGTAGGAAGCCACCTTTTTCGCTCACTCTTATTTCCAGCACCCCAAGCCTCCAATTTTCCCAATCTACACAGCTTAATGCAGAATCACAACATATAATCAACCTCCTCATTGTTATTTCTTTCCCGAGACTGTTTAATAACTGGACAATTTGGGATGTGCCACTACTTTTTAGTCCATGTTATCAAAAGTTACAACTGGCCCATACCAATTGCACCTAGCAAGTATCAGACTTCTACTTGAGAGTTCAAAAGTTCAATTTTAGACATTCACACAGCCCCAACTATGTGGCAGCCACGTGGGCTCACAGCTCAAGCTATTTTTTTTCACCTAAGACACAGACAGATCTGTTAGCCACGTTGAGACACACTGAAATCTGCAGCTCATTTCCACGTAAGAGCCATCTCTCCCAAGAGACCAACAGGGAAATGGGATTAGGTAACGTGTCATTCTCTAGTCTCAGTTAACTCCCCACACGTGCTCTGGAATCAGTTCAAAAGGAAGCAAATTGCCTTCATCCAAACTGCACTGAAGTCTGTGGATGGATTTCTCTGTGGAGAAGGAGTGGGCCAGGCCCCAGTCTCGGGCTGTCAGACCGCCTGGGCTCTTGTCGGGCCTGCTCGACATGCGGCCTCAGCAAAGTACTGGCAAGGCAGCACAAAACCAGCAGCCACGGTTCATTTTCCGTTTTCATATCTCAATAGGAAAGAAGCAATTAAAAGTATCGTACGAATACTCCAGAGTGGATTTTTAAAATTGTTTAGGCTGGTTAAATGTTTTTCTCAAAGCTGACAATGTTTTTTTTTCTAATAACTCAGAGTAAGAAGACTTAGCAGCTTATGTAAGACCAAATGGCACAGAAAAACCAGAAAAGCTTTAGGCCTTCTACAGGATCGGTTTTATTCTAGCTAGATCAGTGGACCTAATAAAACTTGATCTGCCTCACATCCTTAGGCTATCAAAGCTACGAGAACACTATCTTCTTAATATCTCAGCATCTTATCAACAGTGAGAATTTGGCTTCAGGGAAGAGTCCACTTTACCCTGCAGCTTCCATATGTCGAGCTACAGTCCCAGTATTGCAATACTAAAGTATTCCTGGTATCTGCAGGTAAAGTATTTAAGGCAGAGAAAGTTAACTGATCAACCTATAGACACCTGAGGCCCAAAGAACTGGGGTTATTTGAACTTCATCACCTGTGGCCCAAGCTGATGATGCTCAGCCCCTGAAAGTCCTTCCCAGGGGATGGTTGTTACCCTCCTGATTCACTTCAGCAGGCCCTGTTCCTACACTGCTGACAGAACTATTATCCATCATGTTATTAGTCCTCTGCTCATTAAGAACTAAAGAAACATTCTTCAGAGACAAAAATCCCCAAAATACAGCCACGTACATCCTGGACAGTCACAGCCAATGGCCTTGATACTAGGACAAACAAGAGACAGCATGAACAACACTGAAAAAACCAACAATCCTCACTCCAGCAATGCACTGCTGTCTCCTCTTTTTTTTTTTTTTTTTTTTTTTTTTTTTTAAATAGCACATCCCTGTCTCTTTAATTACAGCAGGCAGGATGTGAACAGATGCTTACTGCACCCAGCAGCCCAATGATTCAGGCAAACTTTTAGCTATTAGCAAATCCTTTAGGTAGCTGACTCAGGCAAACAAGACATGCAGATTCTCCCCAACTGATTACCCACAGGGTTTGCACAAGCTTGGCTCACTGACCACAGTTGTTGGAAATACAAATGTCCTCAGCTGACAGCCCTGTGCTCAGTTTCATCATCATTTTGGGCTGAAAACAAAAATGTTAGCATTCACTGACATCTTGTCTGGACTTGGGACAAAATACCCCAGATCAGTAGGTGAGGAATTCCTGCATGAAATTAATCACAGGTTGAACTTATTCAAATAATGAACAAGAAAAGCAAGAGAACAAGACACAGGCTACAGTGATACCCTGTCTGCAGTTCTCTAAATAAAGCCTATGGATTTATGTACTGCTTACAGACATCTCAGTTATGAGGTCTGGCTCTGTAACTACCACCCAAGGAAACAAAATCCACACAGATTTTCAGTGATACACAAACAGCGTGTGAATTCAGTTTCTTTAATAACCAGTGCCAGTTCCTGCTGTCATGTCCATTCCTAGCTTCTCCAGGCACTTTATCAGTCTTTCCCTCCAGAACCAAAGTCACGCAATGCATTCACTGGTTACTGCTGTGAAAAATGTCCACTTTCACTCCTTCTAGAAAAGAGATCCTCCAAAAATCCCCTCCTACAACACGCACATGCCTCTTGACAGCCTCTCTAGCACTAACTAGGCACACTTCTAGAAAAATGGAACTGATTTTCCAATCCTTCATCTCTCATCGTGTCTGTGTCTGTTCCTGCCACATCTTGTACCCTGCTGTCTCTCTCTACAGCCTTTCTCTTATCCACAGAAACAACTTTATTAGATAAGGCTTTCATAATCCATTTGCTGATGAAGATAAACAGAAGTGGAAGTTAGCACACATACCTTTTTCCTTATTTACTTTCAGGATGCCACAGAATTTTTCTTTGGCTCTGACTGAATGGACGTGAACACTGAAGAGATAGAGATGAGCTTTAGGGTGCCTGGCGTAACCAAACAAGCACTGATGTTTAGCATGGAGCTGCTGGAAGAATGAAGTCATAGTAATGCTCCAAAAGCAAAGTTCCCCAAAGCTCAAGTTCCCCAGTGTTGAACAGGTTTTTAGACTATCACAACTAATTATATCCAAGACCCAGACTTTCACAAGAAAACCATAAAAATATATTACTGATGTCACAGTTCAATTATATTGGTTCTTCAATTTCATTCACTTTCAACTTCATGGGTTCAAATAGTAAGTGTAGCTTTCCCCCCAACAGAAGCTACCAGCTGTTCATTAGAAGTCCTAGCCTGCAAGGTGCTGAGTACCTCTGCAAACCTCAATCATCTGGGAACAGTCAGTAAAAGAGATGGGGAACACATCCTGCAGAATCAGGCCCTGAGAATGGCAGCACAATGTAGAGTGCCAGGTTGAAAGATTATCCAGGACAGGAAGTCTCTTACATATAGTAATCATAGTTTTTAGATCAGATGGAGGAGCCAAGGAATAGAGAAAACCCTCCCCTTAAAATATATACTTGCCATCCAACGTGTTGCTCCTTTTGCTGTTGCCACTAAACATTTTGCTCAAAGTGTCCTCTAGTATTTTGCTCCTATTAAGCAAAAAGTCACATAGCCTTAAAAGCACTTTTGAGTCACTTAAGCAAAAGAGTCCACATAGTCCAGTTGCTTGGAGGACAAGCATTTGCTCTTGTTGGTTAAAAGGGAAAAAAAGGCAGGAGGGGAAATGGGAAGAAACCCTCTCTCCTATGGAAAAGTCACTCTGAAGTAGTGATGGGAGAAAGAGAAAACACTCTGGGAAAAAAAAAATCTATATTCTCATTTTGCATATGCAAATACAGAGCCTGGCAGTCACTTTCCAGGTTAGTAGATTGTAGCATCTTTATACCCACTTATCAATTAGCTTGCAAATGATTTCCCAGGTCCTGAGGAACCAGAACACTGAGTTATCGTCAGTGCCCAGCACTAATGCAGCATTTCAGCACTCTGAATATTTAACAGGAGAAATGACATCATTATAACAGAATTATACAGATTCTTAGCCTTCCTAAAATAAACAGTACTATAAGCTATCCCATTATAATACAAAGACTTTGAATTTCATATTTTATTCTGGTGCCATTTCCCCTCCTCTGAATGATCGTGAGGTAAGGTTGGAAGAGGGGGAAAGAATCTTTTAAGATATTAATTCTACAGGAGTGGAGGTTGCTTAGCACTCCACAGAGTGCAGACAAATAACAAGAAAACAAATAGACTCAAGGAAGAAAATTAAGTTATTTTTCAGTCCTTACCCAGACAGACTTGCTGGTATCTATTGGATTTTCACCACAGAAAGGCTGAGCAAAGACATTAAAGGATTTGCTCTTGAAAAGTCCCAGAATTTGCAGTATAGCAACCAAAACTATTCATTAACAATGCTGCTACCATTGTGCCTCTGAACCTGCCACAGATAAGCCTCACTGTGCTAAGCCCTATACAGGTACAGAATAAATAGTTCCCATCTCAAAAATAATTAAACTGGACACCCTAAATGAATATGAACTAAAGAGAGGAAAGCAAGGAGATTGTACTGTCTCTATTGGCAGGCTGTCACAAGACATCAGTGGCCTGGCTTGACCACTGTAGAGATCAGTGAAAGAAGAAAGCTTTAAGGAAGGTTATGAAGGGAGGTAACAAATGTTTACAGAGAGCTCCCCCATCCCAAGTCCATCCTGAGTGGTCAGCAATCCTGACATCTCAAAAATGAATGAGAGATGAAAGATGAGTGGTAGCAGATTAGGGTGTGCCTTCAAAGTGAAGGTAAGCACTTTAATGTTTAACCAAATGGACAGAGCAGAGAGAAACACAAAGAGAAAAGCAGCATAGCCAAAAGGACAGACTAGGAAAGTTTGTTTGACAGCCATACTTCAATAGAAAAGGGAGGAAAAGAAAAAAAAAAAAAGGCCAAAAAATACTGATAACAAGAAAAAAGGAGCTGTGTGGTTGGGTAGGACTGCACTGGAGAACATACACAAACAGAACCAAGGCTTAGACACAGACTTGTCTTGTTTGGTCACACCCAGGATGAGCAGAAGTCATTCTGCTTATAAATCCAGCTGACAGAGAGAAGGGCAGCAGCCTGCACAGGGGTTAAGCACAAGCAGGTCAAGGGCTGAAGGGCTTGCAGGGGAAGATGACAAGCTCCCCATAAATAAGGTTCAGCTTGAGTTAGTGATGAATTGTATCCCTGACAGGGTGACTGAAACTGACGTTTAGAGTGAAGATGAGAGCAGAGGTAGGTCTGTGAAAGCAGAAGGCTCACTATTGATGGAATACGTTACCTTTGGACACATGAAGAAATAAAAGAGAAAGGAGGGGAGAGAACAGACAACTACAGGACTCCTCTAGAAATGCAGAGTGTGTGGCAGAAGAATAATCCACTCATGCTGTCCTTTAACGAAATAACAACAGAAATCTTCAGTGAAGGTGAAGATGTATCCATGAAACAGCAGCTCTGCACAACCAAAAAGTACTAACCCAGAAGCAAACAGACTCTGAAACATTTTTGTTTTCTCTATGATTCACCAGTGCACTCCAGACCATGTACTGACATCATTGTGTAACAGTCTGAAAATTACTCTTAAAACTTACCAGCTTTGACCACAGGATCATTCCCAAGAAGATCAGTAGATTTATACAATCTGAAGAGAAACCAGTATCAGGAGCATCACCAGCATCCTGAGAGTCTGGACTAACCTTTGCACAGTGGTCTCATTCTGGACACCTCCAGAACCCCAGGGCATCCGACCCCAGATATGAGCACATCGGTAGAGAAAGTGAAAAGTTTGAATGGATCCTATAAACAATGTGAATGGTATTAAAGGAAGTTATGGGTTGCTCTTTGGTATTTATGTGGACTGTTTATTTTATCATTGTTTTATACATGGTTTCTATCAGTATATATGACTGACTGATTACAGGGTATGGTATTTCACTGTGTCAGGCTATTCCCCATAACACATATAGCTATAAATTACTTATTTTTTGAGTTTTTCCCCGTCCCCCTTGTTGTACGAAAATGAAGTTTTAAAGTGTACCATCAACATGCAACATGCCTAAAGACACATCGACGAAGGCATTCTTAAGCCAAACAAGTTTAAAAAATCAAAAACTAGGAAGTTAGGCAAAAGAGCAGGATTCACAGTTATCCAAAAGGGCATATGCTAATCACCAGCTGGAATCAACAGTTTTGTCACACAGATATTTGCAACATATTGCAACACCAACCATCTAGAAAGCTGTTTCTCCAAGGCTGTATGATTCCTCAGCTTCAACTGAAGTGTCAGCTATAACCTTATAACTCTTACTTACCTTACTAACTCTTACTGAGTTTGGAATCCTGAATCACTGAATGCTCCCAATCATTTTAAAGAATAAACATTTAAGATCTTTCTCCAAATATATATTTTACAGATTATAAAACATACCAGAAACAACTTTGTGCTCATTAGAAAAGAACTGCTTGTCTAACAATACTGAGGAAAAATACTGCATAGTTCAGGCGAACTGCATACGAAAATAAATTTATTCTAAATGGGTAGACTGACTGCTTTCAGGGCTACACACAAGACCTAGCTCAAAGTGGATAAACAGTATGTTACTCAAAATAATTTTCTCAGCTAACTCTACTCACCACTCAAGCAGTGAATAGCAAGTTTTCTACAGATTTGTCTTTATCTTCTTATCTAATATCCTGCAGGGGAAATAAGCTTTTTATTTTCTTCAGTATGTGGCCATAGTGAAGAGAATACCAGCTACAGAGATAGAGCAAGATACATTTCATGAAAGGAACTCAAAGAGGCATGAGAGCCTTGAAGCTATCTGCATATATGCATCAATGTTTCATTTCAGTAAATGCCCAGAGTTTTCTCCATGGCAGATGGGCCCATGGCACCTGTATGAAAGTATAAATTTAAGCTATGGATCTCTATTTGATCTTCTTATTTAGTTTCTTTTACTGTTCCAAAGAATTAGCTATTTCACAAGGATGATGTCTTGACTGTTTTTGATGATAACCATCTGCAATTCTGTCATTTTTGGGTTCTTACACTATATTCTCACATCTAATGTCCAAGTGCCATAAAATAACGCACTAAGTGCTGGCACGGTGGTTACCATCACATGCCATTTTGTTCCCCTCCTTCACTTCCTAGAGGAAAGGACCATGCAGTGTGGACTGCACTACTTGGGAAAGCAGTCTTCAAAATGGAGGAGGGAGGGAGGCAGTGTTGTTTGCAAATTGGCTGAGGCAGGCTAATGTGCATTTATTTTATAGCAGATTTCCTCACTACTAACAGAATCACAAAAAAAAAAAAAAAAACAAAAAAACAACCAACCAACCAAACAACTACATGCACCTGTAGCTCAGAACAACCTCAGGAGATCATACAACCCACATTCCACCCCAAGGAAGACCAGCTGTACCTCTGTCCTTTCTGATAAATGTTTGTCTAGTAAGTATTGTCTTCCAATGGCCCCCACTGCTTCTTCATGCAATATCTCTGTTCGCTTCATTTTCTTGGCTAGCTAGTACCTGTCCTAAATCTTATTTCAGATTAAACCCACTAATTTAGAGATTCTCTTCTTAAGAAGAGTCTTATTATTTCCTCACTACATGGATGGCTCATACTCTCCTTTCATCCCTTTCTCAACGGATGCCTGGCTAGCTCCGATTCCCTCAAATTCCCTTACCACCAACCCTGTGCTTCAGAGGATTCTCCTCATTTTTCAAGAAAACCCACAAATCTTCATCTATCTGATCTTGCTGGTATGGTAAACTGGAGTAGGTCCTCATCACAAAGTTGTCCATGTTCTTCCCTCTTTCCATACCCATGAGTCTAACTCCTTTCCTATTTTGGATTTCAAAGGAAGCATGCATACTGTTGATAAAAGGGGAAAACCCTCCTCTTTGGCCACAACTCACTTCTCTGAGCAAGTGATGTTCCTTTTTAACCCAACTGACTTAGAATTCTCCCAGGAGATCTCAGATAGGCTGGTAAGTCACACTGTTTATCACATATCAAATCTTCCAGTTCCTTTTATTTATTCACTCACTTTAGTATAGTCTGCATCCAAGAGACCATTTGTTCTAGGCATTATTCCTAGCATGTGTCATACTGATAGAAACTTTCCTTTAGGATGTTCAGAATTCCATCTTTTAAATAATTTTATATGACCTCTTTCAGAGAAACACAAAGGTTTAAAAGTTCTGCCTTGGTAGAACACGCTCATCTCCACTCCAGCTCATCCCACATAAGCGGTAAGTTATAAAAAGCCTAATTTACACACAGTATTTTTGTCTGCCTGCTCAATGTCATTATAACATTAACACTGCTGATGAAAGGTGGGTGTTGCCAGCAACGGGCTAAGTGGAAACATTAATGTGACAGTTTATTAATCAATTCAGTCTCACAAACCCTAATGTAACAGAAAGAAGCATAAATGAATGCTTGATCTGTTAAAGTAATATATGGCCTTCACAGTGAGACATAGGCCTGCTTTGAACTTCTTGGCACTTCTAGTTCAGGCTGCTAACACTTTGGAGGATAATATACTAGCTAAATGCATTAACAGTTTAAGTTCGATTTGTGTTTGCATTTAATTTGCAGTGAAGTTCAGTACTGTTGAAAACTGCTGGATCAATAGTGCTGTTTTTGAAAGTATTTATCTTCAACTCCCCCATGCTCTTATTGGCTCTCAAAACTCATCTTCGAGCTTCAAGCTGACGATATTTACAGCTCTGTGCCCCCTTACCCCAGCTACCCACCCTCACTCCTGTGCTGCCCCTTCCCTTGTGCTGACAGAAGAGGCTGTGCCTGAATGTGAGGAACCAGAGAGGAGGAGAAGTGGGTTGAAACAAACCCATTCACCACACTTGTACTGGCACCAGGCAGGGTCTTGTATAGGAAGGAATGATGGGGAGTGGTCCAGCAGTTTCGTTCAGTAGCTGTGCTGGCTTCCTCCTCCATTAAAGCACTCCTGAAAACCTAATGTGCATTTACCGCCTTGAATCAGGCAGGATGACTCCAGATCTCCCTCATTTTTTTCCTCTCTCGTACATGCAGAGACTGAAAAGAAGCCATACTGCTCAGCTTGGACAACATTTTCACACGGGGTGAAAGAGAAGCGAGCGAGATAAAGCCTGTCACATTCCTTGTCGTAATCGTGTACAGATGTTCCATATTAAAAACTAATATTTACTGAAATACTTTCAAAGTTGCATCAGAGCTCCTCTGAGTGTGTTAAAAATAAGCACATGCAAAATATTACATTTAGCTTGGAGCCAGCTTCCTTCAACAAAACTACAGACAACTATACAACTCTTTCTCTACTAATATGACGAGCCAAATCAATCTCCTTCATCTGAACATCTCTGAACTCTGAGACGGGTTTTATCTGAAACTGTATTTGGCCAAATGACTGTTAGCCTCCAGTGAGTACATGACCACATACAAAAAGTTCACTTTGTGATCGGTTTATTACATGAAGAAATGTAATAAACTGTGATTTAAATTTAATAGCCTTGGACAAATTTTCCTGTTTGTTCAACAGAGTGAACTCTCAACCTCTGCTCATTTACAGAGATCCAAGATTCCTCCACTACATAGAACAATCCAAATTGCCTCAGCAGTTTGTTGAGAAATGTTACTTTTTATTAGTGGAAACAAATAATAATAATTATTATTAAACAGCACATGTGGTTCCGATACGAATGAGCCAAGTAGGCTGGGCTCAAATTCCTATCTGATTAAGAGACCATCGTATGACAGATCCAGCAGAATCAAGTATCTGTCTGAAAACCAGGGAAAGCGCCTGATTTACAGCACTAAGTGGATGTCTGCCACGATTTTCGCACACTTTGCTATCTTGGCTGACCTCTCCCAGACTTATTTTCTGCACACCAAGAGATTTCACATGTTTTTAAATATGGTGACAACTGGGAATTCATAAATAATATATCTCCACTGAAATATAACTGCCATGCCTGCGCAGTTCCGGCTCCAGGCTTGATCTGCAGCAAGAGCCAGACCGTTGAAGTTTATAGCAGCTCTCCCCATTCTGCAGCTCCACTATTAAAATGACTCCGCTTGGACTCGGCTGCCCAGACGTAGACTGCTCAAGCTAATGGTACCTAAATACAAGGGTGAAAGACTGTCTCTTGTCGGGAACAGTTACAGTCATGCATAACAAATTTAGGAAGGTAAATCTGCAAAAGAAAGTGCATCAGACAGTGTCTATGTGAACGCCTTTTTTAAAAACAAAAACAAGCGTGAACTTATCAAATTTTTATATTGTCAACAGATGTCTTCAGCATCATTCATGCCCATCACATAGGAAAGTCAAACACCATTCGTGGACTGGAATATCACTTCCCTCCTGCAGCCCAGGCCATGTCCCCTGCACACCTTACACTGTACTTTAGGGAAAGCAAAGCACAGAAGTGTCACTTTCAAAGGGTCTACTGATTTTCTGTTTGGATGCTAAACACAGAGTCTTACTTGCTGGAAATCATACAATCGTTTAGGTTGGAAAAGACCTTTAAGATCATTTAATCCAGCCATCAACCCAACTGAAATCACCAATCATGGACTGACTGATACTAAAAACTACTTTCTCTGCCCCTTCCCCCCCACCAAAAAAAATAAAATCATCAGAAGCCACCAGTTCTGCCTGATTACAACCATAAGGCACCATCTGAGGCAGTAACTGAGACCAGACTCCCTTGTTACTCATCCCAGCTTAAACAGATTTGCAAATATAAAAATGTTCCATCTCTCTCCCCTGTAAGACACATGACATGGCTCACGCAAGAAAAGCTGCTCAAAATGCTAAATCACCCCCCTTCAAACAGCCACAGGAGGTAAGACTACTCAGCATGCATGAAAATCTTATCATCTTTAGTATCTTGAGTGCTCAGAGCAACTTAGAAACTTACTTTAATTACTCCATGTAGTCACCCACACAAAAGTGATTTATAACTGTCCTAAAAGCTTTTAAAATACTTAGAAAAAAAGTTAAAAGCAGCCACCAAGGTACCTTCACACGCAAAAGCCTGGTATTCTGTGGGTATGAGAACCAGAGAAGACAGCCAAGACCTTTTGGCACAGAGAAACGGAGTCCTGTTAATCTCTTCATTCAAACATACAGTCCTTGAAATGAGAGATGGGAAGGTCCAAGTCCATCTTCCAGTCTAAAGAGAAGGATCATTCCCCTGGGCTCATCCACCCATCAGTTTCCAATTAGTTAAGCAAAGGATTCTTCTACCTCATGTCCTGGGAAAGTATCTGTTGGTGTAATGAATCTCACACCTACGCAAATTTCCTACTTGTTCAGCTGAAGTTTCCCTTTGCTTTGTCTCATTCCATTACTCCTAAACGCCACTCAAAAGGTCTTTTTCTAAGAGGAGTTGTTGACTCCTCTTCTATGACTTCTAAACAGCACATTTGCATTTCTAATGAATTACATGGTTCTTTTCTACTGGTATAGTTTCACTTTGGCCATTTTAATCTTTCATGCTATTACCAACGATGTGATCTCCAAGTCCAGCTAGGATGGAGAAAACTCTGTAAGAAAAAGTCAAGAGATAGTCCCCAGGTTGCTGCTCCACCAACAGTGTGAATTATTCAGACTTCTGATAATTTTGTAATGAGAGTCCATTCTTCAAAGCCCCAGAAAAATACTAGATACCAGCAGCTGAGGGACACAATCAGTGAACACTTCCCAAATGCCTCCCCCTCAAGTGTAGTCCCTCCCAATTGCTCCATGCTTATGCTCCAGATAAAGTTACTCTCAGCACCACCAGCTCTCAGCCTCTCAAGTCCTTCATAAAGCACCAGTGGACTGGTCTAAGAATTCCCAAGAAGCCTGTACCTGAGCAATTCAAGGCATCTTTTCCACAGGTTCACTGAGACATTTGGTCTACCACAATCTTAGTCTGCTGGCTCCACAACAGCCTCCACACCTCCTGGTGGCTTAACTACACCAGCACAGTCCACGGTAGAATTTGGGTACAGAAGGGCAAGGGCACAGAAGTGCTGGTATACCACTGCTGTCACTGCAGCATCTAAGCCCTTTTTCACTAGAGACAACTTCTCCTTCCTGGAGTTTGTTCTTCCATCCTGTTTCAGATAGAATGACAATATAGGAGGCAACTTTGTTTTGGTAGAGGTTTGTATTTGTTTCTGTTAATGTGCCCCTTGCCATGGATATGTATGAGTCAAGGAAATTTACATTGGTGTAGAGAATGAGCTGGTTTGTAAGAGTTATGCAGAAGATCAGGGAGATCATCAGATGGACAGTTAGAGACCTGTGAAATCCAGGGCAAGGCCGGACAGAGGGAGTGGTTACAAAGCACACGCTCTTCTACCCTCACAGGCTAGCAGAGTTCACTCTGAGCACTGGCTTTCTGTGGAGAAGTGGGAGAGCTGATGGTGATAGATGAATGCCCAAGTGCTAGTGCAGACACATCCACCTACTCGGCAGAGCTCAGCACAGCTCAGATGGGGCAGCCACGTGACTGGCTGAGCACTCCTAAGTGCTTGCTAATACCCTATGCACGCCCTGGGAGCTCTAATGGCTCTTTGTGAGACATTTTCCAGATCCTGCCTGACTCTTCCACAGCATAGGCAGCTCTTATTAACTTTTTAATAAATTGGGTCAATAATTGCAGCAAGAGCCCCAACGCTCTGACATAGTGCTAAGCTGAAAAAGGACAGGGAACGGCACTTGTCTGGAGCACATCCCAAAGTTACATAAGGCCACCACCACACTCAGCAGGGTTAGCACTTGTAGGCCTGGCCACACCGAGTCTAAAGGTCCTATTCATCCTTTTGAGAAATCCTGTGACAGTGGGAGGTGCAGTTCATTGGGGACAGGCATGTTGCACGGTTTGCTCATAGCAAGTAGTGACTGACTAAACCACTCTAGTGGAAGAGCTGCAGTTGGGCAAAGGCAGACAGAAATCCCAGGAGGCACGTGCACCCTGTTGGCATGGCTACACAACAGGCAGCTCTCCAGAAGGTCTGATAAGCAAGTGTGCAGGTTGGCACAAGGATCTGTAAGGACAAGGTCGTGCTCTTCTCTGATGTGCTGCATGCTGTGTTCATTGCCCGTGACAGGCCCCAAGTCAGAAAGACAGACTCTAAACCCCATGTTAATCTTGAGACAAACCACACAAGGTAATTTAATATGATGAATATTAAATTTTCTTCCCACTATTGTAAACCTTTTATTCTGTAGAAAGTAGACAAAACACATGTTTTAAAAGAAAACAGTTCTTGCTGCCCTTTCAAATCAAACCTTTCCTCCTCCTTTGCAGAGCATCTTTCGGAGGAGATCCAGGCCAGGTAGGAAGACCAGATACTTTTACAATGCAAATAATAATTGGCTGTGATGTTGCTGGTAGCTATTTTTCCTAAGCTGCACTTCTTCCCACAGCTGTATTTTGCCTCGTTGGCCTGGTAGGGGGCCATTTACAGCCTCCTCTGTTCTGTGTGGCTTCTGCCCTTAACTGCTGATGAAAAGGGATCCTGAGCAATGGAGAAGCTTTGAATGAGGAGCCCAAATGATTGTACTGTACTGTACTAGCTGCCACCTCTTCAACAGAGACACTCTTCTTTGCTTGAGGGGATAAGAGAAATATGTGCAATCAAATCTGATGTCATTATAACTAGCTAATTGGGGAAATTATATGTGCTTTTCTAACTGCTGTATTCCACTGAATAAGAACATTTTTCTTCTTTTTTAATATAGGTAGGCATTTAAACTTGTTTTTAATCTATTCTTCATATATTAATCTTTGTCACTCGTTTGTTTCTTCTGTTTCCTCTCTCATATTCAGGTTTAAAATACTCTGCAAGTAAAATAACCAGTGGTGGTGCAGATTTTTAAGATAGTTTCATTTTTATGGGAGGCTGTTTTAGAGTGTACAAAGGAAGACCTGACCACTTAAAAGTGTTAAAAGCTGAGATTTAGACTTGTAACTTCAAAGCCCCCATCAAACTACGGGACATTTTATACTATTGCTCAGACTATCAAACATCTCCTCTCTGAATAGTTCAGGCTACAGAAATTATCAGAACCAGTCTCTCTTGTAAATTCACAAAATTTACATTGATATCTCACTGCAAATGGGAGTAGAGTTCAAACTCTTTGAAGCTACAACTAAAAAAAACTCACAAAGTTGATTCACAAAGTGAAAAATGCTTCAGAAAGAGTAGCAATAAGGTAACTCCTCCTGTCAGGTAGACAGTTTAAAAAAATGTCTTGCCGTTCAACATGTTGAATATCTTCCTCACAAGGGTAACTTTTACCTGCTTTAAAGCAGGTGATGATGCCTGCTCTCCTTTCCTTGTCTGATACCTGTGCTGATAGTCCAGTACCTTGCACTTAAGTGTGTGACTGAGTTTGTTTTTGAGGAAAGCAAAGGCATCCATTAAAGAAAATAATTTCTTCCCTCAGGAATAAACCCTAGCTTCCAAAGGTGAGACTAAGAAAAGTGCCCTTAAATGGGACTCTGACTTGGAGGTTTGAATTTGAAAGCAAGCTTGACACTCTGCAACAAGAAATGCAGATCCACAACTACATGCAATATACAGAATGAATGTACAGCAATACTTGCTGCATTTTACTTGCACTGTAAGCTACTTAACTGTGCTAGGACAAAAAGGACAACATATCTTGAAGGCCCCTGAAAACATCAATGTCAAGGATAAACAACAGTTCAGATGATGGTGACAAAAAGGTCATATAAAAAAAAAAAAAAAAAAAAACAAAAAACCTCAAACTAAACCAAATGTTTTCACTGCAGCACTGTCATCATTTTCTTTTTTTTCTTGACAGCTCACCAGAAAATGGGTCTAAATAATCAACTGTTTTTCTATTTGAGTGCTTCTTAATGATAAGGAACCACTGATAATACACTGTAATATAAAAGATATTCATATTCATTCACCTTGGGTCACAGCCAAACTCCAGATTTAGACTCCATACATGCCAAAATTTAGACATAGTGTTGTTTTTTCTATTCATTCTGATTTTAATAACATTGCTTCTAAGTTCTAGTCCATTTTTGGCTTCTGATGGGAACTGGAAGAAGAAATCCTAGAACAGACATATGCTGTACCATCAATTTATACACTTAAACACAAAGGGAAAATACTAAACTCTGCAATGTGCAACAGGACTGTGAGTCAGAACTGCAACTGGAACCTGAATTTTGTGTTTCTGGACCTTCAGCTATTTTAAACATGCCGCCTGAACACTGAGTTGGCATGAGATCCTGCATTTCTAATAGAAAACAAGTACTCAGTACCCAAATACAACTCTATTTGCTGGAGCTGTGTAAGGAAGCAAAAGCTTTCCTGTAGCCTTGCTACTACTGCCTGCCCATATTTGTTTTGTGGGCAGCTGAGTGAAAGATGCCTGTCCAGGAGAGTATCCAAGCATTACAAGATGGAGAATACAGGTGAGAGCATAAGGAAATTGGGCTCTAGGCTTTTCTCCTAATGCTTTCATGAAAGCCTATCCCCCTCTGTCTCTCTCTTTCCTTTTCCCATGCCTCCTCTCTTGCTTTTGGACAGAGAACCAAACAGCCCTTTTTCCCCCCAGAAACTCTGCATTAGCCTCCTCATGAAGCAGCAATCATCTTTCACACAGGAACCCCTTTTAAGCAAAGGCTTTCACCCTTGGCCCTGCCAGAGCTATGCTGCAGCAGGATCACAGCCAAGCCCATGCTTGGCCACATATCCCACTGATCTGGACCCTGACTCCACCCTGCACACTCCATTTCCCAGGCTGACTTGGACATACCTCACCGCTATAGACCTGCAGATCACTAGACTGTGCCTCACCCCAGTTACTGTCCTGTCCTGACCCAGACTCACTGGCTGACTCCTCAGCTTGACTCGCAGACCTGCCCCATCACTGTACTCATCCACCAGACTGAGCTCTTGCCCGACCTCAGCTGCCATCACTGGGCCTCTCAGTTTGCACTGCCCCAGCACTGCAGGGCTGCACCCTTGCTGGTAAGGATCCTTGCTTCTTCCAGTCCTGCCTCTGTGCCTCCTCTACCCCTGCTGCTCCCTGGCTCTGCTCCTGCTTGGCAGCCCTGTGGCTTTCCAACAGAGCTCCAACACCACATGCAAGGTCTAATAGGTTCTCACCGTAACACCAATGTAACTCACAAGTTTTCTTTCCATCCACTGCTTTCCAGGGATTCACTTTTATTCCATCTAAAGAGAAAGGAGGAAGAAGGCAGTTGTTGCAAACAAGGCTGTCAAACCCTGTATTCACCTAAATTACTGCCGCACTGAGATCTAGAGCAGAAAGTCTCTCCATTGCTGTCTAGAATAGTGCATCTTAACATCTCTTTTCTTCTGCTACAAGAAGTTCCCTTAATGAGCAAGTACTTCAGAGAGCAAATCAGCTATAAACATGGATGTTAAAAACACATTCAGCAAGAACATCTCCTACCACTTCCCTCTCCCTGTTGGCATTAAGACAACCATATGCTCTGTGCTTTAAGGACTTAAAAATAATCCCAAAACCCAAGCATGTTATTTTCACATCTCATTTTCATAACAGATTAATAGTTTTTAAACAAGATCACATCAGTAGCCCATTACCATCCATTTTAAGACACTAGGAGGACACACTCTACAAAACAGAAGAGGAAAAACTCTCACTCCTCAAAGATCCATCTCTCACTAGACCCCTCCCTACGCTAGACTAGGGTAAAAGAGGCATGAACAAAAGGTCAGGGGGACAAAGCAACCACGTAACTCATGACATGCAGCAGACACTCATCTCTGTTTGCTAAGATCCTCTACATCCACCAGAATGGTGTCTACCTGACAAGGATTGTCAAGAGGCAAGAATGATATGACAGCTAGAATCAGTGCAGAACACAAGACTTTATATCTAGGACCTGCCTTCTGAGATCTTTGTTAGCATACTGAAACATGGATTGTTTGCAAGGAGCTGGCAGCATTCATGGTGCTACACAAGCTGTAGGAAAATATAAACAAACTGATACAAGTCAGCATAAAAACTCTGCTGACTCATATTGGCCCCAAAGAGCTTGTTACCTAGGTGACCAAAAGGAAGCTAATTCTTCTAGTGCCCTAGGAACTGGCAAGACTGAGACTTTTTCATTGTCTGTTCTTCATCAACATTTTCAGTGTTTGGTTTAGAAATTACTTGGGCCTCTCCATAGTGAGTTCAATTATGTGTTTCTTTACCCTTACTTATTTTCTGATAAATTCTTTTGGCTTGCTAAGCAAAATAATACATTTGGTGATCTCCACAGGTACAAACAACCCCATGGTTAAAGCACTGTCACTTCTCAGTGGTTTTTTTAGACAGACATAGTTGACAAGATGCCTGTTTAAACCCAGTCTGCAGTTGGAACATGTAGAGATGTGGCCCTAGAGCTCTGAAGTGCTCTGACAGCACGGTGACAACCCAAGCTGCCCCTGGGACAGGGGTTTCTGCTCACTGGTTCTGCTGCAGTGGAGGAAGAGGGAGATGGTTTCCTCTAACAGGTTATGCTTAAGCTATTGATACCAATACTACTCCTCGAGTAAATCTCAGGGATCCCACAGAATGTTCTATCAGGACCGAAAGATGAGTCCATGACTCTTCTTTCTCCCTTCTCTAACACTGACCAACACAGGAATTGATTCTGAGCATACAGCAGCACTAAAATCCAGCCAGGTGAACAGCATACTCTTTAACTTCTGCATTCATACAGCAGCACTAAAATCCAACCAGGTGAACAGCATATTCTTTAACTTCTGCATTGCATCAGAGACAAGCAAAAGGCAGAGGGAGACAGGAGAGGCCAAATCCTGGCTTTATAAAATATGTATGGGATTCTTAAAGTCCATAGCACACATTGCCTTGAAAGGCTCACCACTCATTCTCCCACAGAGTAAACTGTGCAACTGACTTTCAGTGAGTTATGCTTCAGAAAGCAGAATGGCCTTACCTGAACTTCCATGAGTTCACAGAAAACATACCTCAGCAACAGAAAACTCTGGGCTGGCTCACCCCTGATCGTTCCCTGACCTAAGTGCATGCTTTTGAAAGGCACTGCCACTGGCTTAGGCAGGACCTGAACAGAACAACAAAGATTCCAGCAGTGGGTCCAAAACTCCCATCATCCTGTGAACAGCTACAGGACAGCTGAGAATCCTGTGGGACCTGCATGAGAGTTTGGGAAGGAAATCCCCTATTTGAGCTAGAAGGGATATACTCTTGGTATCCTAGACTAAGAATGAGAAAAAAATATTTCTAAATGAGTCTCTTCTCAGTTCATTGCATGCTCATTTCTGTGGGACAAAGCAATTAGAGCCTTGATATTTAGGTCAGCAAGCCATTTCCTCCCTCTTTCAATTGAGACAACACACTATAACTATTACAACAATCTCCTCATGAGGCTAAGGGGAAAACTACAGAATTCAGTACTCGGAACAAATATATAGGAAAAGACCAGAAATAAAACTGTTTGTGAGTCTAAGTGGAAAATGAAGCTTTTATCCTTCCAATCCAGCAATATATCTATTTGCTTATTGTATTCATGCAGACAAAATTACACAAAGGAAATGGAGAGGCTATCAAAGTAGCACGGTAGCTGCTGGAAAATCTTTTCAAGCAGTGCATAACCTTTGCTGTAGTGTTTACAGCTTGTTTTCCAAGCTTCACTGTGGAGAAGGGCATGAACAGTACTCTTGAGAGGCACAGGAGAGACCTCAGTCCTTAGCCTGCTGGGGAAGGTCTGTTGCTAACTGTGTGGGACACAGGGAGGCACAACTCTCTTGGATCTCCACTGGAAGGAGGAAGTCACTGTGTGGCTACAGCCAATACATGCCTCATGGAAGCAATGAGGCTGTTCAACCAAAAAGTTGTCTTGAACATCAGCTCAATTCACAAGCTGCTCCTGTAATTTATCAGGAAAATTAGAGCAGCCTTGAGGTGCCTTCACATGATACCCCCTCAGCTGTGGAATTGCAACAGATTCGTTTCCACTCCCTTATGCCCATGACAAAGCAGACAACTAGACCTGCACAATGAGCAGGGTTCACTGTACTGCTTAACCAGGTTACTGCTGATACTCCATGTTCAGACAGAACGTTTTACTCAGAGATCTACACCACACTCCATGAATATTAAGTGAAAAACCCTGTTACATGCCTTTTTTTTTTTTTTTTTTAAGCAATGCCTTCTTCTCTGTCAAAATACCCCCAGAAAACTGTTGTCACCAAGTTCTTTTCTTAACCAACCAAAACGCTCAATTTTTGGAAGGAATCATTCCATATAAATGTAATTTTTGCCTGTCTTTCTGGAAAGCTCTTGAAGAACCTGTTTGCTCTCCAGTTCATCCCCTTGAGGAACGGGTGGGCAGCTCAGCAATGTATCAGTTGTTTCCCCTATCCAGCTTCCCACCACTAGTATTGCTGCGCTGGGACACACTGTGAGGCCTTTGTTATATGCTGAGCTGGACAAACTCACAGGAAATCCAAGTGTAGCTAGAACATCTCCACCCTGCTTTTTGCCACCACCAGCCAGACAGCAAAACTTGCCCCAAATATATCAAAGTTTGGCTTCTTTAACACCAAATTCATAGACTCCTACCCCACCACACTCCAAAGAAGTAATAGAAGCATTTTATAGAAGCAAGACCCATTTCAGCCTTCACACACTACCCCAGCAGTACAGCAGCAGCTCCAGAGCAGCACAGGGCCTGCATATACTTCTACAGTGGCACCATCTCTGTCCTTGGCACAGGGGCAATGTCAGGGATGGGGGTGTGATTGAGGCATTTGGTGCTCCAGAAACAGAAGCAGCTGGGTAAAGCATCTGCAAGAGCACCCACGGGGGCTGCTCTAATTTAAACTGGCCCCTGAGCAGCTGAGAAGCTGAGGAATAGAAGCAGAGATGGCCTCAAGCCACTGTTGTACTCTTCCTGAAACGGCACCTTCTGAAGCACAGCAGAAAATAACAGCTGATTGTAAGAGAGCCAGGAACAAAGCTGGGCAGAACAAAGTCTCTTCGCCCAACAAAGTCTCTTTTACCCACACACCAAAACCACCCCAAAACTGCAGCCATTGCTTGCTGCAGCACCTAAATAAGGACGAGGAAGAGAGAAATGACTTCAGCTTTGGCTCATGGTTACCCCAGCTCGAGTACTGAATAATGGCATTTCACTTCCATGGCGTTGCTTTTGAATTACCCCTAGGCAGCCAGAAGCAGTCAGCCCCTCTTGGCACACAGAACTGACCAAAATTTGAGTGTTGACCTTGGGATCATCTCAGACAGTCAGAGCAATGACTTCGGGACTCTTCTTAGTCAGAGGAAGAGTTAAACAGGTAACAATCACAGAACTCCACTGTGCCTTACAAGCAGTGAATCTTACTGAAGCACAAGTGCACTGAGAGCAGGACCACCCATGTCTGATGGATGAGACTGGTGGCATAAATGAAACTGCTCTTCCCTAAAAATACATGCTTTCAATGGGAAGAGTTAGGAAAGGGGAAAGAGGGAGTGAGAGGAGAGGTAAAGGGGAAGGAACAAAGCAGTTCAGTATTTGTCCCACAACATAGTGAACATACAGAGGCTGTAGCAGGGAGCTGGAAAGTCTCCTCTGTCCCACAGAAGCTGTAAGATAGTCTCCTGGACACTCAGGCCTGATGGTGAAAGGCTTTGGCAAACCTGGAGGGGAGAAAAACATTCCCTTCTGCCGCTGCTGCTATACATCCAACAGTGGGGCACAAGTTGAAGCTTAGAAGTTTTAAATTCTCATTTGGACTCACTTACTTTATATCTTACAATTGGGAGGAATGGTATGGCCTCCACATACAATTCAGGTTCAAGGACATGGACAGTTCAGGACTTTATTTCAAGCTAAATAAATCAAAGTTAGGATTCTCCTGTAAGTTTAAAAGTGATTCTCTGGAGATTCAGGTCCGTTAGAGCCTTCTGTGATCCATGGCATTTCTGGGAAATATTATGTATTCTTGGGCCTAATTACTGGCAAACTCAATCACACAAATAGATTTCTAGTCTCTGAATAATTTTAAACACAAAAGCTTGGTTTATTGGACAAAAACTGAGTCTGCAGTGGCTGCAGTATGCAATTCAAAGCATTTCCCCAACTGCCTCTCTTCCCTTTCAGTATCAGCCACTCTGCCTCTCCTTGCCAGCGCTGAATACAGATCATCACAAAGAGAACAAAATCCTGATGCTGAGCCTTCTTATATGGGAAGGCATTATCCTCAAACCCCATGGCTGGCCAGCACAGGGCACATCGGCCAGGTGATGAGAGGGCATTCAAAACCTGCCCATTGAAAACGGGGCCTTCCTGAGCCCACCACACCCCACGTGTGCACACTTGGCCTGGGAACAAGGGGGGCCTCGCGGCACCCAATCTTCCCCCCCTGGGGAATCTCTGAGCAAGTTATTTACAGAGTTTCTCTGCCCTGGGGAAAGAGCCAGCAGAGAAACTAGCAGGCAAGAAAAAGTGGCTTTCGTGCAGCTGGTGTGGTCCTCGGTGAAAGTCACCTTCTCCTACATGACCTTATTTCTCTGTACATCCTCCCATTGGTACTGTGAGGACAACCATATTCCACACCTCACATGGGTGTTGCAAAAGGAAGTGCATCAAAACTTCTAAGTGTTAGAGTAATCAAGTAAAAAGTCTTAACTACCTTAAAAGACAACAAAATTTTGTTTTGAAAACAGAGCGGCTTTGATTTTTTAATAACAAATACAAAGCAACTAAAATAACAACGCAAAAAAAATTTTTTTTGAGGGGGACACATTAATCTTTTTGCAAAGACAAGAAAGCTGTATTTTTAGCCTGATTAATCAAAACTAATGAAGCCCTAAAACCTTATGTTTCTCTCAATCAGCATACTATCAGCAGTGACACTAGTAGCCTTTCTCCATCAAAGAGCAGCCCAGAGGCCATCTAATGACACTCCAGTGTGAGTGACTCAGAGTTTCTCCATAAAGTAAAGCTTGCCTGAATTTCCAGACCAGATGGCTGGGCTGTGAGACAATCCGTCAGACGGCTCTGAAGTGTTTCATACAATTAAGGGTATGCAATCTGGAAATGCCCTGGGCTCAGACAATTTGTCCACAGATTTCTGTAGAGCTTTCAGAAACAAATCTGTGTGCTCTCCTTCTGAACAAGCTTAACGACTTCTTAGCCAACAGGAAGGGAACTGGCCAATAAGGGAAGCAAACAGAACCCCTTGCTAACACCTTCTCACCATGCAGTGGGCAAGAGAGCAAAGAACAGCACCAGCTCTTGACAAACATGCTGAACTAGGATCAGTTTCTCAATAGCAAACACTTTGTTTGCATAGTGCTTTTCATCCAAGCAATGGAATCATTCATTAAAATTTTGGAGAAGAGAAGACTTAGGGGGGATCTAATTAATGTGTATAAATATATGAGGGCTGGATGTCAGGAAGGAAGGGGCAATCTCTTCTCACTTATGCCCTGAAATAGGACACGGGGCAATGGACACAAGCACAGGAAGTTCCACCTCAACATGAGGAAGAACTTCTTTACTGTAAAGGCTTCCAGAGCACTGGAACAGGCTCCCCAGGGAGGTTGTGGAGTCTCCTACCTTGGAGACTTTTAAGACCCGTCTGGATGCATTCCTGTGTGACCTGCCCTAGACTAGATGGTCCTGCTCTGGCAGGGGGGTTGGACTCGATGATCTCTGGAGGTCCCTTCCAGCCCCTAACATTCTGTGATTCTTTCTGCACTCCTCAAAGACTTGTGCAGTTGTACCTTCTATGCAGACAGGGGAACTGAGGCACATTTCTACACAGCTTTTCTCCACCCCAGAGATGGTGGGAGAATGACACATACCAGGCCTGCCTTTTCCTCTTCACTCACCCTCTTCTCCCTTGCTTTGCTTTCCAATCACATCACTATCAGCTTAGGGAAGCAGTTCCCAAAGCCCTGACAATTTCCTAAGCTCAGGAAGACCCAAAGCTTGCCTTTGACACCAGGAGAGACAGAGGACCCCCACTGGAGGGGACAAGCTCACACTTCTCAGTTCAAAGCAGTATTGCTGACTGGAGAGTGACTGTGAACAGCACTACACCAACACATGGTCCTAACCACCCTTTGTCAGTCAACACACCAACAAGAGTATCTTGGTACCAGGAACAGGAGTACCTGGTAGCAACCATCCCACATGTGACACCTCTTATATATATATATGTTGCCTACTGTGGACTGAAGGGACAGACTTACTGCCTAAAATACACATTCACGGAGACAGGAGGAGGAAAGGAAACGAATGGAGGGGAGTCAAGCTGAGAGGCTGAGCTGCTGCAGCACAAAGCTAAAAACTAGTACAAATAAGTGGGTACAAGACCTCCTGCTTCCAGGTGTGTTTTGAGACCTGTCAAATGGTAACAGGGGGATGACCACAACACCATAGTGAGGTACATCAAATCCTCTCCAGGCGGGGATTTGTCCCAGTCTGGGAATTTGATCCACATCCAGAGAGACTGTGGATGCCCCCTCCCTGGAGGTGTTTAAGGCCAGGCTGGAAGAGCCCTTGGGCAACCTAGTCTAGTTGAGAGGTGGCCCTGCCCATGGCAGGGAGGCTGGATTACATGATCTTCAGGGTCCCTTCCAACCTAAGCCATTCTATGATACGATTCTACGAAATAAAAAGAAATACATTAAGATCTTGAGAGTGGTTAGCAATAACTTAAAGTACTTAAGCTCTACGTAAATCATATGACTTGTGTTTCCAAAACAAACAGTTAAAAAAAGAGGATTTTCAATTTCAAGACATTTAAATGTGTTAAAACTGGAAAAAACAGGTAATAAGTGCATGGCTGTAACTAAAACCTGTGAGTGCCCAGAGTCATGAACTGTGGTTCCATGACTACTTTAAGCCAACATAACCACCAGTTGCTGCCAAAACCCACCTCTCCCACCTTCCACTGCTTCCCATTCACACCAGCAACTGGGAATTGCATCGAGGTGTACTGGTTTATGAGTGCTTGTGCCAGCACTGGAAGCAGGACTGGAGGAGCAGAGGTGGGAGTGCAAGGCTGGAAGTGATTGTGGCATTGTCATCCCAAATTAAATTCATCTGCCTTTGAAAGATACATGGGATTTCTTTTCCTACCCCTCGCGCTGACCTTGCGGCCCACAGGTCTGACTCTTCCTGCCAAAATGGTGCATGCTATGCTTCTGCCAAGCCCATGGCCTCCTCTCTAGGCTGAGCTTCACAGCACGTAACATCCCCTTTTGACCCTGCAACCTGTGAAAGAAGATGTATGGCAACACAAGTCCTATACTGCTCACCAACCAAAGGGAAAAACACACATTGACTGAGCAGCTGAGAACGGTTTTGAAAACTGTATTTGTTGCACAATCCCAGATGGACAAAGGAAGGTTTTATAGATTGCCTTTGGCTCCTGCAGCACCAAACTCCTGGGTGTTTGTCTTCATACATTTTTTTCCACTTCAGATTTTTTTTCCTTTGTGATATAATTATGAATACATGGAGTATCCTCCTCCATTGTGCAAGATTCCTGAGGTAGCTATTCCAGGTTAAATGGCTGTGCCCTACGCTTGACAACACACTTAAATGCAAGTGAAAATCTCCTATTATGCATTTTATTATGTATAGTAAATGGAAATTGTGCCTGTAAGAACAGAGGGGACAATCTGATGCTAGAGTACAATGGAAGAGCAAACAGGCTGTAGAAGGTATTTCAGGGTGGAAGACCTCAGAAGGTCAGAACTCAGTTTAGTAAGTATCTCTTTCACAAAATGAGATCTACAAGCCTGAAAATGCTAATCAAGGGTACCTCACAGCCCTTAAAGCCAGGGGGTTGTGGCAGATCAAAACTAAAAAGATCATACATTCATTACTGCCTTAAATATCCTGTTTTCTATCTCAGAATGCTGGGAGCATATGAGACGAAACTTCCAGTGTTTGGGGTGTTAGGCTTGCTGCTGAATGCAAGGGAAGTGCACGTGAAGGTAACAGGAGCACTCATGGGAGGTTGCACCTCCTTGCATTGTACTGCACGTGAGCCCACGTGAATCAGCCTCTAGCTGGAAACTCCACCTCTCCAAACAAGTTACAGGTGTCTCATTGGAGGACTGGGTATAGGATGAGCTCCCTTCCAGGTCCCACACCACAGATTCACCATATCCCTTTGCTGAAGCTGGCAGATGCAGTGACACAAGATGCAAGAGCTGCAGGAGCCACAGCGATTGAAATGTCACTGTTCCCACCAGCAGATGTTCCCATGCTTCTTGAATAATTGTTCTACTAGGCTGGTAGGCTTAAGGGGTGAGAAGTGACCTGCTAAGACTTGCTAAGCAAGTGACTCCATTCTTTAGAGTAGTCAAGCAGCGTTAAATTTATAGTTTTCATGCAGATTATTTGCAAATTAATTCTATAGAGACCAAAGTGTTACATAGGCAGTTGCACAAAGCTTGGCAGAACTTGAGGTAAGCTCTCCAATTTCTCCACTACATAGCTGCAATCTTCTCACGTGACCCATCTCACACATTGCCTACAAGCTCCTTGTGCTTCACATTCTCACCTCCCAAGATCTCATTCTGCATGTAACTGCCGCCAAAAAAGCCTACACACAGCTCCAGGTCCCCTCTCAACCTGCTGGGCTCCCTCTCTCCCCAAGCTGATGAAAAACACCTTCCCTAGGCAGCTGCTTCAAAGAAATCCTTGTCTACAGATGCTTTGATGAACAGCCCGTGTTACCAGAAGGATGTATCTATTAGGTAGCTAACTGGTAATTTTGAGGTAGGATCCCCTGGCACACTTCCATAATGTTTTCTTACTGCTATTACTCAGCAGAACTATGATGAAAGTCAGTGGGTTGATGAAGATTAATAGTAAAAGGCAAATAAAGCCTTTGTGCATCATGTCGTGGTCTTTCTTTCCAAGCCAGATAGCAACCTGTAAAATGCTGAATTTCATACTGGACGTGACGCAGTGGATTAGTGACACTATACATTATCAGCTGCCCAGCCCTGGCTGGAGTGGCAGAGAAAGGCAGGTGGGATTATACTGGGAAAAGACTTATTTGGCCCCTGTGGGTAGTATGGAGGTCAGCAAATCACTTCATCCTGCTCTAAATCTGCCAGGTGTGATGTTTTGGCTGACAAAGACATCTCCCTTATTTTCTTCTTGATAGCAACTTTGGACAAATTATCATATCTGCAGTTTCATATTTTCCAACTCTGACAGTTTCGGATGATGTCCTTTCTTGCAAAACAAGGACATTTTCAACCCCAGCGTGTAATTCAGATCTCATCATTTCATTGGACAATTGCAGATTTGAGCTCTGAAGAGGTCTCACTTTCTTCCCCTTGCTTCTGAGGCGAAAATGAAAACCAGAGGGGAGCATTTGATGAAGATTTTGCTGATGGGATCACCTACAGTTTTCTCTATTGGTATTGAGCACAGCCGATAAATTCAGACAAAGAATAATTTTATTAAATAGCATCCCACATGCCAAATGATTTTTCCATCCAGCAGCAGCTATGAGAGACAGAAAGGATGTTAAAAATAAGCAGTCTAGTTTGAAATGTGAACACCTCAAAAGGATAGCCAGATCCTGAACTGCATAGCTCAAATTGTCATTTGAAGTCATCAGCTGAGATTGTCATAGGCTCAGATTGTCTTCTAGCATGGTATAAAGCAGGATCTGGGCTTCACAGCCTAAACTGATACACAACTTGCTCCAGTTCACTCCTAGAAGAAAGAACCTTGATGTCCTTCACTTCTGCTCTTGTAAATTGCTCATCAACCACAAAGTACATCAGCTGGATGTACCGTAGCTCTGTCTCTAATACAGGGACTACTAGAACTCATGATCATCCAGAAGAGCTTTGTGAAGCTCAACTCATGTGAATTGAGTAAGAGATTCTGTATTTACAGTGTAGCAGAATTCATGCTGCCAGGAGTACAAAGTGCCTTCACCTGTACCTGTCACAGGAGCACCCAGAATCTAGGGTACACCCAGAGGGACCTGCAAGGCAGCCACTGTCAGATAAGGTGATCATCTGAAGTCCAACAGCTACATCCAAGTGTAAGGATCACTTAAGGAAGAAGTTTCCTCAGGGATGAAGCATTGTGGCTTTCCACTGGTGAGGACCGAAACCACAAATCTGGGATTCCAAGCACCAGCAGCACTCATCAGCATGAGTAAAACTGATAATAAAGCATCCAAAACAGAGGGGAGGACAGACACTCCTGCAAGCACCGTTCCAGCCTCTGAGGCTGTATCTGGGTACTATGTGCCAGAACAACATCTACATATCAGTCCAGCTTGGACCACAACACAACAATCCACAGAAAGAACATCAGTCTCCCCAATGCTTCTTTTCCAAGCAACACTTAAAGAGAATATGAGCTTCAAGATTCCTTCTATTGTACCCCAAGGGAGATGCTAAAATAGGAACTGGGAGAATGAGCTTGAAGAAGGAATTTAAGGGAATAACCCTAGGTCAGAGGGATGAGATAAAGGTTTTCAGGCTCTGCCAATTCATCTAAATAACACTGTGGTTGGGGCCCAAAAGCTTTGGGATTCTTATCTACGTAATCTTGAAATTTATTACACTGGCAAGTTTTCAGGGATTTTTTTTTTCCCCTCGGCAAATGTGTATTTGTAAAAGGGCAAGTATTCCAACTGAAGTGGAAAAAGAGGTCTCTCCCTGCTTCCCCCCAAACACACACAGAGGACACTAAATGCACAGTGCAGCAGCCAAGAGCTGGTGTTATCAATATTTTCTAACCTGTCGCCCAGCAGGTCAGGTGGAAAGGGTCACTCTTGGGTTTCTTCAGCTGAAGTTTGACTGATCAACTCTTAATGAACCAAACTGTTTCTGTAAGTGCTTCTTTAAACAAACTAACAAATCTCTACCGGACTCTATTTAGTTTATGAGTTTAGCAGTGGCATCTGCACTAGCTAAACCAGACTGGAGCAAGCACACCCACCTCTGGCACAGTGTCTAGTGGAGAGAGCATATTAGATTTGTGTTCACAGTTTTTTTCTTTTTCTCAAGTCCAGTGACCTTCTGTGACAAATTTATAGAAGTAGCAGTCTAAAGGGGGTCATTGCAGAGCAAGCAAGCATAAAATGAAAATGAAAAGGGTAACTGGAGATTAGCTTAAACCTAGATTCATGCTGTACAATTATCACTGTAAATTCAGGAGTTCAGAGGAGACAGCAATGTGCTATTACTTCTCACTAAACACATCAGCGTGATTTAGAACAAGTGACCAATGGGTTCAGCCAGGAACAACTTGGTCTTGAAATTACCTTGACTTGCTGCTTTAAACATGAGCTGCAACAATGCACCTTCTGGTCTGCAGTTCTCAGGTCTCATGAGGAAAGACAGCAGATCTGAGGTGTTCAGCAAGACATTTGTAAAAACATCCCTTTGCTGGGACCGCTGAGGAACATTCACTGGAGAAAGCAAAAGAAGAAATGAACACCAAAGAAGAGAAAGTCTCTTTTCGTTGATTTATTCTCCAGTTCACATTCTTAGGCACTGAATTATCCATCTTCCATCTAAAAGATGTATTTATTACTATCTATTTTCCAGACATCCCACAATATATACCAAGAATTCTCTTTATAGAGAACTCTCAGCCCAAGGACATGTCTAAGGGGATGGGTACAAGCAAACACACTCTTCTTTGCCTTTGTTTCTCAGCTTAGTACACCAAGAAGAATGTGAGTCTCTCTACCCTTGCTTCATAGACATGTTCAAGGATTCCAAATGTGAAACAAGTATGTGAGGCATAAGAATGGTTTAGGACTGTCCAGGTGCACTACAAATTAGTACAGAATTATCTGGTGAACTGGAGATTAAACTAATGCTTCTGTATTTTATTTCTATTCTCCAGAGGACTTTAAAAGTATATGTATTTATTCTGGGAAGAATCCAAACAAGTTTCATCCACTTGTCCTGCAACACCACAATAGCTGAGTCAGTCTTTAAAAGCATTTCTCTTTCTAGTGTTGTTTCCGTCATACAGTGCTTACTTATTTACCATAAATAGGAATGCATCAATTTTTATTTACTTGAAGCTGTGACCATTTTTCTTTCCCCAGAACTGTTTAAAAGGGATATTTTCCAACCGCAATCTCTTGTACCATTTTAATGGCCACTGGTGCCTTCAATCTTGAAGTAATTCTGCTTCAACTGTAGAACAAATGAAGTTAATAGGTTTTACAGGAAAACAACACTCCACCACTGGCCAGATTTATCCCACTGCCAGAACTCTTTCCACCACAAGAACAGCCAATTACATAAAAGTTAAGAGTAATTGTCAGTAAGTACACTGGTGGAAAGATCACCAAAGCTGGGTCCTCTATAGGTAAGGGCATCTTATCCTCTCCTTTTTGCAGTTTTACTGTAAAAAAAATGTATACACTGATACAGAGTTCTTCCACTGTGCAGAGGAAGTGCTAGCAGGAAAACAAGAACGCCTCAAACACATCCACAGTACCATCCCACAATCCAGTGTTGTCTTAACTGGAAGACTAAGGACACACCATACACAAACTGCCAAATGATTCCCTAATTTGTAAGGTAAGATGCATTTGCTAGCCCACAAAGTATAAAGGTTTTATATTTTTTAATACCAGGCAAAAGATGTTCCATGTCATCTGTCCCTAAACCGTGCTGCTAATAAGGACTGTGGTCTTAACACACCCATGCTCTGGGTCCCAACGCACGACCCAGCTGTGATTCACTGAACAGAATGACTCCCTGTTCCTCTCCTTATTCTCAGTGGGAATGATTGTGGAGATTAAAAAAAAGAAAAACTACCAGTACAACAACAAGTGAAACTTCCTGAAGAGCAGCAAGACATTACATCTCTCAAATGAAGACACACTAGAAGTCATAGAAAAGGACTATGGACTGGTACAAGCCAGACATGTCAGCACACTTCTGGACACCACTGAAAGTGACACCACTTAAATATTTTGCCGATCTGAGATCTGAACAGACTCAGATTCATATATAAAAGCTCCTCATCACCTCCTCTCAATGCCACCAAACAGGTAAGTCCTCTATTTACCAATATAACTCATAGACTGATTTGACTATAATTTATTTGGCATAAGTGCCTCTGCATCCTGACCCTGATCACTTCTGACTACACAGAAATACTGACCCAGTCCTTCTGTAGGAGTTGAATCTGTTCCACTTAACACTGCAGAAATCATGGGCTCGATAAATCCCCTGCCCTTCCACCACTCCTGGCTAGGGGTGACAAAGCAGTCACTTCTAAAATTTACTCACCTAACACGACAGACAGGCATTTCCAAACAAACACACTAAAAGCATTAATACGTCAGCTACCTAAGTGAATTAAGATGCTTAGGATATCTTCTCTACCTAGTGCCAGGTTGAGGTACCCTTCAAGTGAGTTTTGATCAGGAGAAGAATTAATAGGCATGTATAAGCTTTGACAGAGATCTGTCAAGTATGAAGAGCAGCTGCTGGTACTTATGCCCCACAGAGAGGCTCCCTGGGAGCTTGATTGCAATAGTCTGATGTTCTGATCCATGATTTCCACTCCAGAACAATCCATCCCCTCATGCAGATGGGACCCAACCTCGTCAGTCCCATCTGACATTCTCAGTGGTGCTTTTAAAGCTTTTGGGTACATTTGATCACAGAGTCAGCTTGACAATTCTGCTTGAGGGGATTTGTCAAAGCCATTAGAGAGCAGACTGGATGCCAGTGTCTGTGGAACGTGGTATCACCTGTGTTAGCCTTCATTAGCTAGATGGGACCCCAGTGGTAGATATATCTATGTTATCACAGAGTGAGCTAATTTGAAAGAGACAAGCCTCAAACCAAAAGCTTTACACAAAGCTTAATCCAAACCCTCAAGACTCAAAACGCTTTCATTCATTCTCTTCCCAGTCATTTTCAGCTCTGTGTGATGTGCTATATTTGAGAAAGCCAAAGCAAACAGATAGTAGTCTGAGGAAGGCTGTACTCTCAGTATTTCCACCCCAACAGAAAGCTGGAAACATAGCAAAGGAGACAATCCCAAACACAAAGCTGACCTGTGGGTCCAAGCTTACTCAAAAGAAGAGAGATTCAAGGATCTGCAGACATTTGGTCCTTCAGAAGCAAAGAAGGGACTTGGAAACGGCCAAATTACCATTTTGAAAACCCTACAATACTTTGTCAGCAAAAACATACTCTGAAAGAGTAGCACCTGCATGGAAACTGAAAGAGGTGAGATTTTTTCGTGCTCAGTAGGGAGGCTTATGGAAACAGGTGTCAGAGAAGAGAAGCTGATCCCTCAAAACCTGGCCTTCACCCTTTTCCAAAATGTGGTACAGGTATGTTTTACAGCACCAACTTTGGGAGGAGGGGGTTCTACCAATTCCTTGCACAAGGCTGGGAGTAGCATCACAGCTTCCCAGTCAGGACCAGTCACTTCTTGGATTCTTTTATGACGCATTTTTAGCAGAAGCTAGATCTGAGGAAAAGACACATGGCTCATTTACTGTCCTAAACCAAAGCTGTTGTTAGATTTTATGCAGCATACCTGTGTACCAGTTGCTATTTTTGTTCACCTCGAGCTGCAAATATTTGTGACTTGGTCAGAGCATACTTCAGACCCTCAGCAGTTTGGCAGCTGAAGACAACAAAACCAGAGTACACGGAACTGCGGCCACCCACACAATCCACGTTCAAAACCTCATCCAGCAACAGGAACCCAGGGACTGGACTGCAGAGAAGGGCCCCACTCTGACACGAGTGGGAAAGTAAACCAAACCCTTCCACCCAACATTTTGTCATTTCAGCGTGTTCTGTGATGTATGTTGGTCCAGTGCAATAATGGGATGATGTATTCTCCTGGGAGAGAAGAGCAGAGCTGCTGAGCCACACATCCCACCCACAGAACAACTGACAAGCCTGTACAGGTATGTCCATCCAGCTGCACAGGAGAAACGGAGAAGGAAACTGGTAAATTCCCATTCTCGTTTGGTGTCCAGGGGCCCCTGACCCTGCTGAAACACTTGATCCCAGTCGCTCCTCCAGAAGGTGTTTCTGCTGCAGCAGAGATGTCCCGGGCTGCCCATCCTAGTGTGTGAGGACAGGCCTGAGAACACCAGGAGCCCAGGGCACTACTCCCCCCAGGCACACAAGGAAACATGGGCAGGATATTCTGAACTAGCTGCCCAAAAGAGTAGCACATGGCCACTTTTGTGACTGTAACCCACGAGCTGTTGTCTCTAACAGCACACATATGGCAAAATCAGAAACAGAGCTGGGAACAAAACCATATTTTCAGTTCACTTACTTTTGCCCAAAGGGAGGGGAAAAAAATATCACCTAGCTCTAGTTATTATGTCCAGCATAAACAACAGTTGGATTTTCATAGTTTATGTATTATTTATTATACATGTGTCTTTCCTTCATCTACTTTAAGAGAACAAAGAACAAATTATTCTCCAATTAGCATAGAGACTCTCTGCCTTTGGGACTTAGATGCATTTCACAGGAAAGGGAACGTGAGCACTTGAGGAAGGTGCCTAATAGTTGTGACAGGTCTTTTATTTCACTTTTCTCAGTAACTGAAACCCAGAGCAGACCCACACATTTGTGTCTCACTTGGGTAGCTGCATCCTCAGTTGAGCCAAATATTGAAAGCCTTGCAAACAGGCTACAGCTGAGGCAACAGCCTCCCATCTACAGCAGTGCTGGCCATACTGGGACAGGTTCCCATTTCCCTGCCTCCCTCTGAGCTGCAAAAGGAACTTAGTCCCTACAGTCTTACACTTTCTTTGGAAGAAACCATCACAAAAAGTCTAAGACAAGCATACTGCTGCCTATTAAGCAGCTTTGCTCCCCATGTCTAAAAGCAGCAATAGAAAAATGAACCTGTCCATATAATTTTCTTAAGAGACAGCGAGTTTTAAGCCATTCTGTGGCTACATTTTTATTCCATTACAGCCCACTTGAAATCTTCTATTTTTACATTGATATTAATAATAAGACTGTGCATTTATAGAGCATGCTACAAACAAATGCATCTGACATCCCTTTGGGAGGCTGGGAAGGAAGTGCCAGCCAGCTGGGGAAACAGGAAACAGGGTTAAATAGCAAAGCCCCTATCGGAGCAGGGATGGGGATTCCGGCTCCTCTGCCTCACACTTGTTCCTGAACTGTCTGTTTTCTGAAGAACCTTAAAAGCTGGCTTGGAAAATATGATCGGTACATTTTTAGCTTGGTTTTCCTTGGAAAAGGGTTCATGGAATCATACCGAATTGCCAATCCCTCTCCCAAGTAACTTTCAAATCTGGTAACTTGTTTCAGCCAAATTTGAGAGGATTAATGGCCTCAAAGATGGTCCTACATTCCTGTGCTTTCTGGAAACCAACAACCACGAGAGGCCTTCAGGTTTTTGTCTCCAGAGAGGGAGAACTCAGCTGCTCTACACACACTGCTTGGCTACACAAATACACACGTGTGTTAGTGCAGACACACACATACATGTTTAGTAACAGACCAACCAGCACACGCACAGCGACAGGCCAGCTATGTCCTGCCCTGTGGGCTTCCACAGGGGACATGTAAGGACAAGAACGTGGGTGACAGCAGCACACAGCCTTCAACGTGCTGTCTCTCTGGGCAGCTGGCATAGCTGACACGTGGACCAGGGCTGAGAGGCACCGTGCAGCCATGCTGCGACTGCAGGGAGCTCTGGGGAGGTTCAGTGTGGTTCAGGGGTGAAAAGCTCACCCAGCCAGAGGACACTGCACACAGCTTCACTGGTCAGGGCAGGGCGAGACGTGTTCTTCACCCACCTGCTGGAAGATGCTGATGCCCCTGGTGGCTCCAGGAGGCGAAGACCTCATGCTGTCCTGGAGAGGTGAAGTGCTGGGTGATCTCCCCCTGCCCCTCCCTGCCTGGGCTCCAGGAGTGTCTCTGTCTTCAAGGCAAAGGCCAGGCATGGTCAAGTCCGTTTCTGTACTTTGAAGAACAGTATGTCCTCCGGCTAAGACACAGGCCTCCTAAATGTTTGTGACAAGGAGGAGATCTTTTTGATAGTAACATAAACAGACACAACTTCCTTTTAATCCAGGACAGGAAAAAAAGAAATATTCTAGCTCTTTCTCAGACTACATAACTGTTCATCAAAACATCTTTCACTTGCAGCCAGGTTAGGTTGGAGCAGGTAACATCTTGATTTTTTCAAAGATGCTAAGGAACACCAGCTACCTCGTTATCACAATCAGAAACACTTTACTATAACTAATACCCTCAAATCTGATTTGGATTGGAGAAATAACTCTGAAGCAAACAGATTAGATTAGTTCCTTTCGTGTTTCAGGAAGAAAATAATAATTTGAAGACAACATCTTTTCTGCTTGGATCCCTCACATTACGAAAATAAGTGCAAAAGATATGTTAGTCTCAAGAAAAACAAACAATAAAGTAACTGCATCACTCTCCACAACAGGAGAGCACAATAAGGCAGAGACTCTGGAGCGTGACTTGAGAGCAGTGATGGCTTCTCCATGGAAAAGCACTGATGCTCAAATATGAGTGATGAGCACCACAGCACCCATTACAGGAGACCGCCTAGAAGCAAACAGAGATGCATGGAATATGACTCTTTACATTTCCATTATATGAGCTTTCTGAAAATAAATAAGTAAAAAGAGAACTGAATTTTCATGGACATAAGTCTCCTCTTCAGAATTGCACAAAATGCTGTTAAAAAGACAAGATTTTTTTTTTCGTATATGATAATAGCTGTTTCTCCAAAAGAACAATGTCATAACTACCAAATTAATCTTGAAAGGTCACTGTATCTGTTGTGTGTTTGAACTTCTTTCCTCTGGACAGCAGAGTATCAGAGAATGAGAAGGGTGCACACCTCACACGAGGATGAAGCAGGGATGCAAGCACTGCACAAGCTCAAACCTGGGAACAGCCTTCAGGGCTTCGCAGGCACTTTATCCAGCCTCTATTACACAAGGTAACTGTTAGTAGAAAAATCACAGGAGGTTTATTTTTCTGCTTTCTATCTAATTCTAGCTCATGTTTTGTATCTAGTGTTTCAAGGACAAGTGAATCATTCCTGCGTAATTAGCAGAACACTGTATTTTCGAAGTATTGATTGGGTCAAAAACTGCAGAGCAACAGGATGCTTCCTCAGGCATATCCCAATCAAACAGGACTTCAGCCTTCACACGCAGAAGGAAAAAGAAGGCAGGCCTCAACCATGCTTTGAGATCCTTCAATGCTTAGAACACTCCAAGGACCAGCTCCAAAAGCCACTCAAATTCAGCAGGAGGTGCTCCCCTGATTTTAATAAAATTTAACCAAAAGAAAAAGAAACAAATTAACAACTTTGTATTTGTAGAAGACAAAGTCAAATTAAATTAATATATTCGACTCGGACACCTCTAGGCTACTAAGAGTTGAACAAACCCAACAGTACTGAAGCTGTCAAACCAGACATTCCATTTTGTAAAAGAGCCCCAGACCATCCCATTTTGTAAAAGGACTGGAGCGGTGCTGCGAGTCCTTTCTCACAGAGACTGGTGTGGAAAGGCAAGCATGCCAGTTTTGCTAATGGGTACTTCTGCCAAGATAATTCCAGGTACACAAGGCTGCCCCCAGGACACAGGGAAATAAGATGTGAGGAGGACAAAGGTAGGTAAGCCATGACAGCCTGTGAGGGGACACACCGAGTCTGCAGAGAAAACTGTCACTGCTATTCACTTCGTAATGCTGCAGCCCAAAGCTGGTAACTGGTTTGTGCAACAGAGAACCCAATCCTGCAAAACACCAGTGAAACCAAACTCAGCAGGGAAAGGGATGGCAAGCCAGGCAAAGGAGTTTAAAAAAAGATATTATAGTGCAAGAGATTTTCTAGAGATAATGCATGTCTGAAGAGTCGCTCCTTTAGTTCACTTCTGCCCACACATGAATGCAAGATGTGGCAATAAGGTCATATGGAATACGCATGAGATGAGCTCACTGCTCTTAACAGCAAGATGGATGTAAATTCACAGTAACAGGGCTGACATCTGCAGACTGACACCAGCTTTGCACGCAGTTAAAGACATATTTGCTCAGCGAGGCTGTTAAGGACAGTCAGGGAGCTAATCAGGAACAACTAAGTCATTTTTTAATAATAGCCTTGGTCCAGACCGAGGGCAAAACTACATCTATTTTTATCCTAGCCACTCTATTTTCTACCTTGATGGTTGCTCTTGGTGTAGAGAAGGTCTAGGATGTATCTTTTAAATCCTACTCCTTAACAGCTCCTTCAAAAAGAAGGAGAAACTTCCTTGCATGATGTTCCCAATAACCTTCAGCATTCCTCCCTACTTGGGGAGCGTCTGTCTTACAGAACTCTTTTATATGAAAGAAAAAGCCAAATGTGTTATACCAGCAAGGCAGTTTGCTTTCACAGGGCCTTTACTAAACAGCTGCTGTTAGCCCTCCACTTTTATCAGCATTAACTCACTGAACCAGGCGAAAAGAATGCACGCACGGGAAAGCCCAGATTTCACAAGGGGGACACACAACACGAGTTTAATCTTACTGTAAATCGGCAGAAATTTTACAGAGCACAAATAAACGTAGATTTTAACATGTCTGGTACATCTTTAAAGGTAAATTGTCCTACAGTGGTTGTTTTTTTAATCTCTGGGGTAAAAATTCACATTTCAACATGTAGTCTCATTTTCTTCATCCTTTCACGCAGTACTTAGGTTCCACCTAGTGGCTTTCAACAGCAGTAAAGAGAAGACTGATATAAGGAAACTAACGTAACGTAG
>NW_008600486.1:0-283 GCF_000691845.1 Merops nubicus
GGGCCAGGGGGGGTCCCCCGGGCTGGCAGGACCCCACTGATGTGCCCACCCCCCTCTGTGCCCCCCCCTGGCCCCGTGCAGGTGGACAGTGACACAGTGTGGAACGAGATGCACTCGTCCAGCGCCGTGCGCATGGCCGTGGGCTGCCTGGTGGAGCTGGCGTTCAAGGTGGCTGCTGGGGAGGTCAAGGTGAGCTGGCACAGGGTGGCACGGGGGATGGCACAGGGGATGGCACAGGATGGCATGGGGGCTGGCACGGGGCATGGCATGGGATGGCAGGCGG
>NW_008600486.1:448-664 GCF_000691845.1 Merops nubicus
CATGCTGGCACATGGGCTAGCACAGAGGCTGGCACGCAGGCATACAGGTGGGCATGTAGGCTCACACACTGGCATCTGACTTGGTGCACATGCCAGCACGCTACCACATGGGGTGGCACACGGCCTGGCACATGGGCTGGCATGCTGAAATGTGGGCTGGCATGTAGGTGGGCACATGGGCTGGCACATTGGCACATAGACTGGCACACAGGCTGG